>NC_134397.1:215862899-215922499 GCF_050003625.1 Haematobia irritans | reverse complement strand
TATATATATATATATATATATATATATATATATATATATATATATATAGAGAGAGAGAGAGAGAGAAAAAGGGAGCCACTGTAGTAGTACCATGACTAGCATGCCCGCCTTGCATCCCAGATTCGACCGAAAGCACACAAGTTTTTCGGCGGTGGATTATCGTCTTTTAGTAATGCTGGTATTATTTTTGATTGTTTTAAAGCTTCTCCAAGTGGTTTCAACGTAATGTGAAACACCATGGATTCATTTTGGTATAATCGGGCAATGACAACCACACCAACTGGGACTTTGCCAAGGATAGTGGACTTGTCATTGAGCTTAACATGGAATCGGGCAGCACTCAGTGATAAGAGAGAAGTTCACCAATGTGGTATCACAATGGACTGAATAGTCTAAGTGTCTAAGGATAGTGGACTGCAGAACTACCCAGCAAAAAAAATTGGAAGTTTTTCTAAAAGCTTAACATTAAAAGTACTTCCAAAAATTCCCTCTCAAAGATGTTCTTTATTTTAACTGCAGAGGAAGTTCAATTGAGTCAATTTTTTTATACGATCACCATAAGATGGGGGTATATTAACTTTGTCATCCCGTTTGTAACACATCGAAATATTGCTCTAAGACCCCATAAAGTATATATATTCTGGGACATGGTGAAATTCTGAGTCGATTTGACCATGTCCATCCGTTGAAATCACGCTAACTTCCGAACAAAGCAAGCTATCAAGTTGAAACTTGGCACAAGTAGTTGTTATTGATGTAGGTCAGATGGTATTGCAAATGGGCCATATCGGTCCACTTTTACGTATAGCCCCCATATAAACAGACCCCCAAATTTGGATTGCAGACCCTCTAAGAGAAGCAAATTTCATCCGATCCGGCTGAAATTTGATACATGGTGTTAATATATGGTCTTTAACAACTATGCAAAATTTGGTCCACATCGGTCAACAATTATATATAGCCACCATATAAACAAATTTTGACAAAATTTTCCATAGAAACAAAATTTTGACAAAATATTCTGTGGAAATAAAATTTTGAAAATTTTTTGCATTGAAAAAAAAAAACTATTGTCAAAATTTTCTATAGAAATAAAATTTTGACAACATTTTCTATAAAAATAAAATTGTTACAAAATATTCTATAGAAATAAAATTTTAACAAATTTTTCTATAGAAATAAAATTTTCATCAGAAATAAAATTTTGACTACATTTTTGAAAATTTTTACCATAAAAATAAAATGTTGACCAAATTTCCCATAAAAATTAAATTTTGATCAAATTAAAAAAAAAAAAAGAAAAATTGGACAAAATTTCCCATAAATATAAAATTTTGACCAAATTTTCTATAAAAATAAAATTTTGACAAAATTTTCTATAAAAATAAAATTTTGACAAAATATTCTATAGAAATAAAGTTTTGATAAAATTTTCATCAGAAATAACATTTTGAAAACATTTTTTATAAAACTAAAATTTGACAATATTTTCTATAGAAATAAAATTTTGATAAATATTTCTATACAAATAAAATTTTTCTGAAGAAATACATTTTTGCAAAATAATATTTTTTGGTAGTTTTTGGTAAGATTTTCTCCAAATGTTGGTAGATTTTTTTTGTCTCAAGTTTCGACCGTGACTGTAATGGTTCGCATTATTTTAGTACGCGATCGATAACTTCTTATCTACACAGAAAAAAATTTCAAGAAAAATTTTCCAATTAAAATTTTAATTGAGTTTTAAAAAATATTCAATTAAAAATTTAATTTATTCAACAAATTTTTTAATTGAAACAAAAATCAATCACAAAAATTAATAGTATCAATTAGTGTTTTAATTGGATCAATTAATTTTTTAATTGATACTATCATTTCTGTGATTGAAGACATTTCAATTAAAAAATTAATTGGATCCATTAATTTCGTGATTGAACCAGAATTTTTTTTTTTGTGTAGAAAGTGTTCGTGTGGAAGCGTAATATTGAATCACATGCTTTTTCAACTAAAACATTCTTTAAATTCAATAAAATCGTGTTTTTGACTATGGCTTTTACAAAATCAAGATTTTGTTCCCGCATGAACTTGTCTGTTTTGCCAAATTTGTAAAAGACTATTAGCAAATTTTGTTAAAGACTCTCTCAACATATTAAAATATTTTGTCAAAACTATTGTACCATAAATCTGATATCGGCTAAAAAATGTCTACACAAATCATTCGCGGGGGTATTACGGTACTGACCAGAGTGAAAAAGTATTGAAAAAAGTACTATAGTACAGCATTTTCCATCCCTGGTTTTTAATTGGATCAATTATTTTTTTAATTAACTTCTAATTAAGTTTTTAATTGATACTATCATTTCTGTGATTCAAGACATTTCAATTAAAACAAAATTAATTGGATCAATTAATTTCGAGATTGAATCAATACATTTTTTTGTATAATAAAAAAATGTTACATTTGTATATAACATTTTACTCTTTTTTTTTTGTTTCATGTAAATAAAGTAAAGCAAACATAACGGGAACATTCTCTGAAATAAATACAAAAACATTTTTAATATTGGAACTTTTTAAATATTTTTAGTTTTTATTAACAACAAAAAAAAATGTCAAAAAAGTTAAACAACAACAAAATAAATTTAATTACATTTAATTTAATATAATCAAGTTTACTTTGAAAATTAGGACAAATTCTAACCAATATAGGAAGAAAAAAAAAAAAACGACAAAACCGAAAACCACCATCATCACACTCCACAAAATGCTGAAAAAAAGCTAGAACATATTCTAAATGACAAGTAAAACCGAAAAAATTCACCTAAAATAAAATTGTAATTTAATAGCAATTCTACTCACTCAAAATTGTAACAATACATATTTTATAAATTTTAGCAAAAATAAATTAATTGAATTTAATTATCGAAAAACCAAAAATATATAAACAAAAACTAAACCACAAACCATTCAGCACATTTTTGCATAAAACTCATCTAACTAACATTTGCTTTTTTTTAAATTAAAAACCAAAATATTATACAAATCAAATTGACTTATTCCTATATACCATATATCTATAGAAATGAATATGAGAGAAGTAAATAAAGAAATTTGTAAATTAATATTTATCTAAAGCCCCACGGATGTAATTCCAATAAGCCTTTGAATTCGAATTCATGAACACAACATAGACAATTGATTAATCTATATATATAAAATTCAATCTATGTTTGTTTATTTGTTTGTTTGTTTGTTTGTTTGTATGAACCGAGTTGGCTCCGAAACGGCTAAACCGATTTACTTGAAACTTTCAGAGATCATAGGGGACGTTCATGTGGTGAAAATAGGGTACCTCATTTTTTGACACCTGGTCGCGGAGGGGACCTCCCCTTTGTCGGACTTTTTGCAAATTGGGCCAAAGTTGACCGATTTGCTTGAAATTTTCATTGAAGGTTGGGGTTGGCAACTAGACAAAGATCCGCTACTTTATATTTCGATATTTGGTGGCGGAGGGGGACCTCCCCTTTGTTCGACTTTTTCTAAAGTACAGTGAAAAAACTAAAATTCTCGAAATTATCTGAGATTTAAAGGAACATGCGGTGAGGTTATGGAATTAATATGGGGTACCTGATGATTTCATATGCGGACGGGGAGGGGGACCTCCCCCTTGCCTTACTTTTTGAAACTTGGAACAAAATTATGCGATTTGCATGAAATTTTCATTGAATGTTGGGGTTGGCATCTAGACAAAAATCCGCTACATTATTTTTCGATATTTGGTCGGGGAGGGGGGTCACCCCTTTGCCCGACTTTTTTTAAAGTACAGTGAAAACAAAACTAAACTCCCCCGACTGAAATTTTACGGAAAAATGGGTGAGGTTATGAAATTTATATCAGGTTCCTGATTTTTTAATAAAAATAAAAGGGCATAGGGAGACATCCGCTTCTCTTAAGTACATACAGAGAAACAATTAAACTTTACCGAGTTACTTGAAATTTAAAGAGGACTGGGGAGAGATCGTAACCTCTGTCAACCGTAATAGTTGATACCTGATTTTGTGATTTTTGGACGGAAGAGAGGCCGCCCCTTTAGGCTTATAATTTGCTTGACATTTTCTGGGACGTTTACAAAAGATACGCTTTTCGACATTTGGTCGGGGAGGAGGTCCTCCTCTAAAACTGCAAAAAAATGGCTCTATTAACCATGTTCCTTAATCTATATCTGTCCATAAAGCTCGGAAAAATAATTGTATAATTATATAATGCATTTGGACGTCAATTGCCTGTTTCGGTATCAGGCTAACATGAAATATAAAAAAATTTAAGTTTTCTTGAAATTTACAAAGGAAGCGGGGGAAAAGGTTATAAATGAAGAGACAACCTTCATTGCCCCACACTTGAAGGAAAGTTTCAAGAATTTTCAGGGAAGGTTAGGGGTTTGTCGATATTGTATCGGGGAAAGTGACGCCCCTTTAAAACAATAGAGCAAAAATTAAACATCTCCGATCTACTTGAAATTTACAGGGAACGTGGGAGGAGGTGATGAAATTTATACATGATTTTTAAATTAATATATGATTTTTCGATATCTGGTTGGGGAAGGGGAAAATTGAAATAAACTTTGTCGATTTACTTCGATAAAATTTATAGGGACCATTGAGTAGTTGCGAAATTAATATAGGGTACGTGATAGTCCGATATCAGGTCAGAGTGGAGCGAAGGTGGGGAGAGAGTTCCCTTTTGTCGGTTTTTTCTCTTAAATTGAAAGTGGAGGGTTGTCCGTAAATGGGAACTCGGTATATAATTTTATGATTTTTGCACAGGCTTCTTTCTTCCAGACTTCTTATTAGTAAAGAGAGGGTTCCCTTTTGTCCGTTTTTTTTCTTAAGTTGAAAGTAGAGGTTTGTCCGTAAATGGGAACTCGGTACATAATTTTATGATTTTTGCACAGGCTTCTGCCAGACTTCTTTTTAGTAAAGAACTTAAATTTACATGAAATTGGCAGCCAACGTAGAGGGTGCATTATTTTCCAACATTTTAGCAAATGAAAAATGAACAAATTTTTTACTACTTTTGTCTTTTCCGATTTATTGGATGGGAAACAGTAATTCTTTGTATGTTATTATAATATAATGCTTAATTTTCAGATATGTTGAGGAGAAGGATACCTTTCCTTGACAAACCCCACTTAAAATTCACAAGAAATATAGAAGAAGGTACACCCTCTCCCGCCGTATTTGTACCTATAAACGAAAAATCAAGTAGTCCGATTTGTTTAAAAGAATTCAAATCTTTTCGAATTTGTTTTCAGCACGAAGGATATAGTTGACTAAGTTAACGCAAAATGTTCCTCCAAATACGCTTCGGAAGGCGCAGCGAAGCGGGCCGGGTTACGCTAGTTTAAAAATATATTATAATGGATTATTTGGAAAGCAAGTAAGAAAGTGATTATATTGGGTTTTAGTTTTAATTCTTCTTATTTAAAATTCGGCGAGGTTTCTTTGGTTTACATATAATGGGAAATTTTCCCACCTCAGTAATGCTGGTGACATTTCTGAGGGTTTCAAACCTTCTCTAAGTGGTTCCACTGCAATGTGGAACGCCGTTCAGACTCGGCTATAAAAAGGAGGTCCCTTGTCGTTGAGCTTAACATGGATTCGGGCAGCACTCAGTGATAAGAGAGAAGTTCCCCAATGTGGTATCACAATGGACTGAATAGTCTAAGTGAGCCGATACATCGGGCTGCCACCTAATCTAACCTACATATAATGGGAAGTGGGAGAAAACGTCGTCACTTCATGGTAGGAAACCGATGATTGCATATCGATCGAAGTTTATGAAAATCTCCAGACGTAGATGATGGCTAGTTGGGAAATTTCATGAGGGCTTCGTGATTTCACTATGTCCTTGAAAAATTCGTATCTAGGCTGTGGAAGTTCTATCACCTGGATACGTGTACCATTTTCTCCGGCAACGCTAATGATAGCAGCTTTGGAATTGATTGTTTTCTCCGGTCACATTTGGAATAGTACCATTCTTAAGTTCCGTAGCAATTTAGATTCGTGTATTCAACTAACTTCAACTAAATTTTGTGATACACTAAAACTACAATAATTTATTAGGTAGTTAGATGACTTGCTGGCAAGATTGAATTTCATACTGAAAAATTGGTGGGTTCTGTATTAATTCCGACCTAAAGAAGCGGAGAATTTCATTAAAGATATATTTAAGACGTAATTCCCTTTCAAATTTAAAGTTTGCGTACTTAACACTAGAAAATAAATTTGAAGGTTTTCGTTTTTTCTGCTTGATGTGATGTCAAGGCTCGTGCCAACCACATCTTAAATGTCCGAGCCGACTTCAAATATAAAATATTCCCCAGCTAAAAATATTTCAGCAATAAGAGTTTAGTTGCGCTTTTTGGTATACAACAAAGAAGACAGTGCATCCACACTGCATGAATCGGTGGCAATAACGTAAACGAGTAATCAAACTAGTTTATGATCATTCGTTTACGTATTGCAACCAATTCATGCAGAATATATGCTCAATATTTCATAGATAGATATCAATATTTCTATTAAAACAAGTAAGAAAAGTCTAAAGTCGGGCGGGGCCGGCTATATTATACCCTGAACCACTTTGTAGATCTAAATTTTCGATACCATATCACATCCGTCAAATGTGTTGGGGGCTATATATACAGGTTTGTCCCAAATACATACATTTTAATATCTCTCGATCTGGACAGAATTTGATAGACTTCTACAAATTCTATAGACTCAAAATTTAATTCGGGTAATGCACTAGGGTGGAACACAATGTTAGTAAAAAAAATATGGGAAACATTTAAATCTGAAGCAATTTTAAGGAAACTTCGCAAAAGCTTATTTATGATTTATCGATCGATCGATATATATATATATATATATATATATATATATATATATATATATATATATATATATATATATATATATATATATATATATATATATATATATATATATATATATATATATATATATATATATATATATATATATATATATATATATATATATATATATATATATATATATATATATATATATATATATATATATATATATATATATATTAGAAGTTCAGGAAATTTAGAGTCATTTTTATAACTTTTCGAATAAGCAGCGGCGATTTTACAAGAAAAATGTTGATTTTGGCCATTATTGTCGAAATCAGAAAAACATGTATATGGGAGCTATATCCAAATCTGAACCGATTTCAATCAAATTTGGCACGCATAGCTACAATGCTAAATCTACTCCCTGTGCAAAATTTCAACCAAATTGTGCCAAAACTCTGGCTATTAGAACCATATTAGTCCATATCGGGCGAAAGATATATATGGGAGCTATATCTAAATCTGAACCGATTTGCACACTTCTCTAAACTTTTTGTTATGTTTGTACAAAATTTCAAGCAAATCGGTATAAAACTCTGGCTGCTGGACCCATATTAGTGCATATTGGGCGAAAGATATATATGGGAGCTATATCTAAATCTGAACCGATTTCCTCCGAAATCAATAGGGTTCTATACGGACCCAAATTAGGAACATGTGCCAAATTTGAAGGCGCACAAAAATGTGTTCACAGACAGACGGACGGACGGACAGACGGACATGGTTTTATCGACTCAGGGACCCACCCTGAGCATTATTGCCGAAGACACCATGTGTCTATCTCGTCTCCTTCTGGGTGTTACAAACATATGTACTAACTTATAATACCCTGTTCCACAGTGTGGCGCAGGGTATAAAAATGGACCTATATACACTGAAAAAAATATTGTCGTGAGGTCAAAGATTTCATGTCTTTAAAATACGAATACAAATTTTGCTTGGCATAGAAGACGCATTTCTCTAAAATAAAGTTATTTTCCTTGTCCAAAAGTCGATAAACTTTTCAATGAAGTCGAATTGTCCTTATAATTAAGTGATTTGACTTAAAAATGGGTATCTTAACATGAAAGAAAAAATGTATAGGCTAAGGTCAACTTGACTTTAATAATTCAGAAAAATTCTTTAAATTTAATGAAATTGTCTTTAAATTTGTTGTCTTTTGGCATCTTGACTACAAAGCAAAAAATCGTTCAAATATAGGACATGTTTTTCAATACTTTATTTTAAAGAAGTGTTTTACTTCAAACATAGCATAATTTCTACTGGAAGTCGAGTCCTAATTTGGAAAATAAAAATGCCGTTAACTCGTTCTTAAAGGACTTTGATAGCATATGAAGAAAAAAAGCTGTGGAAAGCGAAAAATTAAATTTTGTTTCCTAGAAGCAAGTACACAAAACCTAAATTTAAAAGAGAATTGTGTCTTAAAAGTATCCTTTCTTGTATTCTCCGCTTCTTTGGCTCGGAATCAATACCAAATTTTTTAAAGTAAAGACAACATCTTTGGAACCGAGTATGCTTTTTTTCAGTGTAGTTGAGAAAAGAAGAAATAAAATTAGAAAGCCTCAGCAAACCAAAATCCCCGATTTTGAGCTTGAAGTTGAATCCTCATTTGAGGTTGAAACCTCATTTGCAATCCGAAACCTCGATTGCAATCCGAAATCACTGTGGTTGAACATTAGACAAAAGTCTCAGGCGAAAGCCTCAGCAAACCAAAATCCCACATTTTGAGTTTGAGGTTGAATCCTTAGTTGTTTACGCGCTAGTCGAAGCCACAGTTCTTGAAATTTCAGTACACTGAAAAAAAAAATATTGTCGTGAGGTCAAAGATTTTATGTCTTTAAAATACGACTGCAAAATTTGCTAATATAAAGTTTTTTTCCTTGTCCAAAAGTCGATAAACTTTTCAATAAAGTCGTATTGTCCTTATAATTAAGTGATTTGCCAGTGATAATACCAAAAGCCAATGCCCTTTTAGCTTTGATCAGACGACATAGTACAGAGTTTCAAGATCCTTACGTTCGCAAGACTTTGTACACTGCGCTTGTAAGGACAAAGTAAGAATATGCACAAATTGTTTGGAGCCCGTCGTGTAGTACGCATATCAATCGTATTGAACGTCTTCAGAAAAAATTTGTGAAGTTTTGCTTAGGTTCACTCAATTTTACTGAGCCAATTCCACTCTATGAGCATCGATGTAAATTGATACATTTGCCTACATTAAAAGATCGAAGACTTCTGCAATGCATTCTATTATTATATAAAGTTATATGTGGCACTTTAGATTGTCTTTATATTCTTAGTATAATAAGATTTCATGTACCACCCCGAAGATTAAGAAATTTTGAAGTTTTTCATGTTCCTTGTCATAGAACTAGCTCGCTATGAATGAGCCCATCACCAGATTTCTTACAGAATGTAATAGAATAAGTTTGCTATACGACGTAGACTTTTCTTTGGATATTAATCAATTTAAGAACTTGTTAAACACAATTTATTATTAAGCATTAGTCTGTAAGGAATATTTTCCCTAGACGAAATAAATAAATTTCACTTAAAAATGGGTATCATAACATGAAAGAAAAAATGTTTGGGCTAAGGTCAACTTGAGTTTAATAATTCAGAGAAATTCTTTAAATTTAATGATATTGTCTTTAAATTTGTTGTCTTTTGGCATCTTGACTACAAAGCAAAAAATCGTTCAAATATAGGACATGTTTTTCAATACTTTATTTTAAAGAAGTTTTTTACTTCAAACATAGCATAATTTCTACTGGAAGTCGAGTCCTAATTTGGAAAATAAAGTTGCCGTTAACTCGTTCTTAAAGGACTTTTATAGCATATGAAGAAAAAAAGCTGAGAAAGCGAAAAATTAAATTTTGTTTCCTAGAAGCAAGTACACAAAACCTAAATTTAAAAGAGAATTGTGTCTTAAAAGTATCCTTACTTGTATTCTCCTCTTCTTTGGCTCGGAATCAATACCAAATTTTTTAAAGTTAAGACAAAATCTTTGGAACCGAGTATGCTTTTTTTTCAGTGTAGTTGAGAAAAGAAGAAATAAAATTAGAAAGCCTCAGCAAACCAAAATCCCCGATTTTGAGCTTGAAGTTGAATCCTCATTTGAGGTTGAAACCTCATTTGCAATCCGAAACCTCGATTGCAATCCGAAATCACTGTGGTTGAACATTAGACAAAAGTCTCAGGCGAAAGCCTCAGCAAACCAAAATCCCACATTTTGAGTTTGAGGTTGAATCCTTAGTTGTTTACGCGCTAGTCGAAGCCACAGTTCTTGAAATTTCAGTACACTGAAAAAAAAAATATTGTCGTGAGGTCAAAGATTTTATGTCTTTAAAATACGAATGCAAAATTTGCTTAGCATAGAGAACGCATTTCTCTAATATAAAGTTTTTTTCCTTGTCCAAAAGTCGATACATTTTTCAATAAAGTCGTATTGTTCTTATAATTAAGTGATTTCACTTAAAAATGGGTATCATAACATGAAAGAAAAAATGTTTGGGCTAAGGTCAACTTGACTTTAATAATTCAGAGAAATTCTTTAAATTTAATGGAATTGTCTTTAAATTTGTTGTCTTTTTGCATCTTGGCTACAAAACAAAAAAATCGTTCAATTGTAGGACATGTTTTTTAAAACTTTATTTTAAAAACGTTTTTTACTTGAAATATACAAGTATGTTTTTAATTGAAAAAAATATTACTGATATATTTTTCGATATAACTATGATTTAACTACTACGTGTAGGATATAAAAAATAAAATAAATATAGACATAATATTTCATAATCATTAGGTTCTAGTCTAAACATATCAGAATAATACACAATAATATCCGGTTTACCAAAAAAAAAAAAAAAACAAAACGTATTGTTTCCATGTCATACACATTAATCATCCATATCAATTTTTTTTTTGTAATTTAATCTTTTTTTTACAAATTTAAATATGAAATATCAAATTTGTTGGTTTGTTGAAATCAAATTTGTTTGGTTTATTGGAATTACATTGTGTGTGTGTGTATTGTTATTTTTCAGTTTAAAATTTTGTACAAAACAAAAATTATAAAAACACAGTATATAAGAACAATCACAACTCTATATATGCGATAACTTTAAAACACTATTTATCATTTTGAGAGTTTAACAAAAAAAAATTTATATTTATACTAAATTATATTTAAATTGTATGAAAATTTACTACATCATTGCCTTGTTAATATCATAATTATAAATTGTCATATTTAATTAGCCAATAATTAACTTTACTGAAAACCAAATGCAAAAAAAAAAAATCACACAAATACACACAAACACATAAATATACAGGCAGACGGACAGACCATAAATACATTTAGTCAAATAATCAACTGAATTGTACTTATGTAGATCTATATTAATTTATTACAATAGAAATATTTTACACTTAAATTAAATTTTCAAAAATACAAACAACAACCACACAAAAAAACAAACGAAAATAAAACAAAAAACCAATTTAGCGAAATTATATGAAATGAAATATGAAGATAACAAAAAAAAATTAAAAATTGTAATTGACGACCAAGCAACTTTACTATTACTACTACATCTACAAAATATCCCGATCTAATAAAAGATTTACGATTATTTGTTGCTTTATTTATTTTTTTTTTTTTTGTAAATTCCAAAGCTAAAAAAGGACTGTAGTTATTAATGAATTTATAAAAAAATTTCTTAATAATCTAAAACTTAATTTATTTTATTTACCTATGATATGATTAAAAATAAAGAATGAGTGAGTTTCTAGTTTCATTAATACAAGTGGAGTTTAAGAATTTACTTTGATATTTATTTAAATATCGAAATTTTGTGTAATTCCATCCCCTTCCCAGCAAAAAAATTTGGAAGTTCTTCTTAAAGCACAACTTTAAAAGCACTTCCAAAAAAGTCCCCCAAAGATGTTCTTTATTTTATCTGCACAGGAAGTTCATTTGAGTCAATTTTTTATAACTCGCGTTTTTCATTTTTTTTAATGGGAAATTTAAAATTTTATTGTTTCAAATGGGTTAAAGACAGATTAAAAACAAGTAAGGAAAGTCTAAAGTCGGGCGGGGCCGACTATATTATACCCTGCACCACTCTGTAGATCTAAATTTTCGATACCATATCACATCCGTCAAATGTGTTGGGGGGCTATATATAAAGGTTTGTCCCAAATACATACATTTAAATATCACGCGATTTGGACAGAATTTGATAGACTTCTACAAAATCTATAGACTCAAAATTTAAGTCGGCTAATGCACTAGGATGGAACACAATGGAGCAAAAAATTTGCCTCTGTGGTCATTTGAGTGTGAATCGGGCGAAAGCTATATATGGGAGCTATATCTAAATCTGAACCGATTTCAACCAAATTTGACACGCATAGCTACAATGCTAATTCTACTCCCTGTTCAAAATTTCAACTAAATCGGAGCAAAAAATTGGCCTCTGTGGGCAAATGAGTGTAAATCGGGCGAAAGCTATATATGGGAGCTATATCTAAATCTGAACCGATTTGGCTGATATTTTGCAAGTTTTTCAAAACTTATAAAATATTCGGATGTACAGAATTTGAGGAAGATCGGTTGATATACACACCAATTAAGACCAGATCGTTGAAAAATATATATGGCAGCTATATCTAAATCTGAACCGATTTTTTCCAAAATCAATAGGGATCGTCTTTGAGCCGAAACAGGACCCTATACCAAATTTTAGGACAATCGGACTAAAACTGCGAGCTGTACTTTGCACACAAAAATACATCAACAGACAGACAGACAGACGGACAGACAGACAGACAGACGGACAGACAGACAGACAGACGGACATCGCTAAATCGACTCAGAATTTAATTCTAAGACGATCGGTATACTAAACGATGGGTCTCAAACTTTTCCTTCTTGGCGTTACATACAAATGCACAAACTTATTATACCCTGTACCACAGAAGTGGTGAAGGGTATAAAAATATGGGACACATTTAAATCTGAAGCAATTTTAAGGAAACTTCGCAAAAATTTATTTATGATTTATCACTCGATATATATGCATTAGAAGTTTAGGAAAATTAGAGTCATTTTTACAACTTTTCGACTAAGAAGTGGCGATTTTACAAGGAAAATATTGGTATTTTGACCATTTTTGTCGAAATCAGAAAAACATATATATGGGAGCTATATCTAAATCAGAACCGATTCCAACCAAATTTGGCACGCATAGCAACAATGCTAATTCTACTCCCAGTGCAAAATTTCAACAAAATCGGAGTTAAAAATTGGCCTCTGTGGTCATATGAGTGTAAATCGGGCGAAAGCTATATATGGGAGCTATATCTAAATCTTAACCGATTTCAACCAAATTTGGCACGCATAGCTACAATGCTAATTCTACTCCCTGTGCAAAATTTCAACTAAATCGGAGGAAAAAATTGGCCTCTGTGGTCGTATGAGTGTAAATCGGGTGAAAGCTATATATGGGAGCTATATCTAAATCTGAACCGATTTCAACCAAATTTGGCACACATAGCTACAATGCTAATTCTACTCCCTGTGCAAAATTTCAACCAAATTGGGGTAAAACTCTGGCTTCTGGGACCGTATTAGTCCATATCGGGCGAAAGATATATATGGGAGCTATATCTAAATCTGAACCGATTTCGATAAAATTTGGCACACTTGACTATAGTACTAATTGTTCTTCTTTTACAAAATTTTAAGCAAATTAGGGTAAAACTCTGGCTTCTGGGGCCATATAAGTCCATATCGAGCGAAATATATATATGGGAGCTATATCTAAATCTGAACCGATTTCTTCCAAAATCAATAGGGATCTATTCTGAGCCAAAACACATACTTGTGCCAAATTTGAAGTCGATTGGACTAAAACTGCGACCTAGACTTTGATTACAAAAATGTGTTCACGGACAGACGGACAGACGGACAGACGGACATCGCTATATCGACTCAGGAGCCCACCCTGAGCATTTTTGCCAAAGACACCATGTGTCTATCTCGTCTCCTTCTGGGTGTTGCAAACATATGCACTAACTTATAATACCCTGTTCCACAGTGTGGAGCAGGGTATAAAAATATGGGACACATTTAAATCTGAAGCAATTTTAAGGAAACTTCGAAAAAGTTTATTTATGATTTATCGCTCGATATATATGTATTAGAAGTTTAGGAAAATTAGAGTCATTTTTACAAGTTTTCGACTAAGCAGTGGTGATTTTACAAGGAAAATGTTGGTATTTTGACCATTTTTGTCGAAATCGGAAAAACATATATATGGGAGCTATATCTAAATCTGAACCGATTTCAACCAAATTTGGCACGCATAGCAACAATGCTAATTCTACTCCCTGTGCAAAATTTCAACTAAATCGGAGTTAAAAATTGGCCTCTGTGGTCATATGAGTGTAAATCGGGCGAAAGCCTTATATGGGAGATATATCCAAATCTGAACCGATTTCAAGCAAATTTGGCACGCATAGTTACAACGCTAATTCTACTCCCTATGCAAAATTTCAACTAAATCGGAGCAAAAAATTGGCCTCTGTGGGCAAATGAGTGTAAATCGGGCGAAAGCTATATATGGGAGCTATATCTAAATCTGAACCGATTTTGCTGATATTTTGCAAGTTTTTCGAGACTCATAAAATATTCGGATGTACGGAATTTGAGAAAGATCGGTTGATATACACGCCAATTATGACCAGATCGGTGAAAAATATATATGGCAGCTATATCTAAATCTGAACCGATTTTTTCCAAAATCAATAGGAATCGTCTTTGAGCCGAAACAGGACCCTAAACCAAATTTTAGGACAATCGGACTAAAACTGCGAGCTGTACTTTGCACACAAAAATACATCAACAGACAGACAGACAGACAGACGGACAGACAGACAGACGGACATCGCTAAATCGACTCAGAATTTATTTCTAAGCCGATCCGTATACTAAAAGGTTGGTCTATGATTACTCCTTCTTGGCGTTACATACAAATGCACAAACTTATTATACCCTGTACCACAGTAGTGGTGAAGGGTATAACAAGTAAGGAAAGTCTAAAGTCGGGCGGGGCCGACTATATTATACCCTGCACCACTCTGTAGATCTAAATTTTCGATACCATATCACATCCGTCAAATGTGTTGGGGGGCTATATATAAAGGTTTGTCCCAAATACATACATTTAAATATCACGCGATCTGGACAGAATTTGATAGACTTCTACAACATCTATAGACTCAAAATTTAAGTCGGCTAATGCACTAGGATGGAACACAATGTTAGTAAAAAACAAGTATATACAGCAGTAAGTTCGGCCGGGCCGAATCTTAAATACCCACCACCATGAAACAAATATTAAGGTTTCCTTTGAAATTTCAGGAGGGCTTGAGGACACTTCCGGAAGATAAATTTAAAGATTTCATCTATGAGGACTATATCAGATTCTGGATTTATAAGAACCATTTTTGTTTGAGTTTTAGAGGAATTATTAACATCTCTTGTAAGTGTGCAAGAAAATTATAAAACAACGTCGTGATTTGAAATCTTAAATCTGTAGATTTTCACCCGAGAAGTAAAATTTGGAAATTTTACATTAAGCCCCAAGCAATTTTCATGATCATTTGGCCTTTTACATCCTCAAGAAGTGAAGTCGGTCTATATGGAGGCATTACCAAATGGACCGATAAAAACGATACACGTTTTTGTGAGCCTCAAATACCAGAATATTTAGAATTTTAGGCAAATCAGATAAAAACTACGATTTCTATAAGCCCAAGAAGTAAAATCGGGAGATCGGTCTATATGGGGGCTATACCAAAACATCCACCGATACTCACCATTTTTGGCACACCTCTTTATGGTCATAAAATACCTCTAGATTTCAAATTTCAGGCAAATTGGATAAAAACTGCGGTTTCTATAAGCCCAAGAAGTAAAATCAGGAGATCGGTCTATATGGGGGCTATACCAAAACATGGACCGATACTCACCATTTTTGGCACACCTCTTTATGGTCATAAAATACCTCTAGATTTCAAATTTCAGGCAAATAGGATAAAAACTGCAGTTTCTATAAGCCCAAGAAGTAAAATCGGGAGATCGGTCTATATGGGGGCTATACCAAAATATGGATCGATACTCACAATTTTTGGCACACGTATTTGTGGTCCTACAATACCCCTAGATTTCCAATTTCAGGCAAATTGGATAAAAACTACGATTTCTATAAGCCCAAGACCCCAAATCGGGAGGTCGGTTTATATGGGGACTATATCAAAACCTGGACCGATATAACCCATCTTCGCACTTGACCTGCCTGCAGACACAATACGAGTCTGTGCAAAATTTCAGCACGATTGCTTCATTATTGAAGACTGTAGCGTGATTACAACAGACAGACAGACGGACAGCCAGACGGACAGACAGACGGACAGACAGACGGACAGACGGACATCGTTATATCGTCTTAGAATTTCTCCCTGATCAAGAATATATATACTTTATATAGTCGGAAATCGATATTTCGATGTGTTACAAACGGAATGACAAACTTATTATACCCCCGTCACCATTCTATGGTGGTGGGTATAAAAATATGGGACACATTTAAATCTGAAGCAATTTTAAGGAAACTTCGCAAAAATTTATTTATGATTTATCACTCGATATATATGTATTAGAAGTTTAGGAAAATTAGAGTCATTTTTACAACTTTTCGACTAAGACGTGGCGATTTTACAAGGAAAATATTGATATTTTGACCATTTTTGTCGAAATCAGAAAAACATATATATGGGAGCTATATCTAAATCAGAACCGATTCCAACCAAATTTGGCACGCATAGCAACAATGCTAATTCTACTCTCCAGTGCAAAATTTCAACAAAATCGGAGTTAAAAATTGGCCTCTGTGGTCATATGTGTGTAAATCGGGCGAAAGCTATATATGGGAGCTATATCTAAATCTGAACCGATTTCAACCAAATTTGGCACACATAGCTACAATGCTAATTCTACTCCCTGTGCAAAATTTCAACTAAATCGGAGGAAAAAATTGGCCTCTGTGGTCATATGAGTGTAAATCGGGCGAAAGCTATATATGGGAGCTATATCTAAATCTGAACCGATTTACACTAAATTTGGCACGCATAGCTACAATGCTAATTCTACTCCCTGTGCAAAATTTCAACCAAATTGGAGTAAAACTCTGGCTTCTGGGACCGTATTAGTCCATATCGGGCGAAAGATATATATGGGAGCTATATCTAAATCTGAACCGATTTCAATAAAATTTTGCACATTTGACTATACTACCAATTGTACTCCTAGTGCAAAATTTCAACCAAATTGGGGTAATACTCAGGCTTCTAGGGCCGTATAAGTGCATATCGGGCGAAAGATATATATGGGAGCTATATCTAAATCTGAACCGATTTTTTCCAAAATCAATAGGGTTCAATTTTGACCCAAAACACATACTTGTGCCAAATTCGAAGTCGATTGGGCTTAAATTACTACCTAATCCCTTGGTTACAAAAATGTGTTCACGGACAAACGGACAGACGGACATGGCTATATCGACTCAGGAGCCCACCCTAAGCATTTTTGTCAAAGACGCCATGTGTCTATCTCGTCTCCTTCTGGGTGTTGCAAACATATGCACTAACTTATAATACCCTGTTCCACAGTGTGGCGCAGGGTATAATTAATAAAATAGTAAAAATTATTTAAATTTAAATGTTAAAATCATCGCTTCTGCGCCAATTTTGCACCACTTCCGGATCCAAAAAGGACATTTTCACTACTTTTTTGGCGATGCTTTTTTTGCTGGGTTCTTATTTAAAATTCTACAAGATCTTAAAACCTTTATTCGTTGAATTAATTTAATTTATATTCTAGAATATATATTGTAAAAAAATTGGCATGTTTCACTTTTTTTTTTTTCGAAAAGTCAAGATACAATTAATTAACAAAATTTTAATATCGACTTTCAATTTTAAATTTAATTTCGACTTTAATTAAACTTTGCATCATCAAAACTGATGATTCAAAGGTGGGTATAAAAAATTTTATTTCAATTTTTTATACCCACCACCATAGAATGGTGATGGGGGTATAATAAGTTTGTCATTCCGTATGTAACACATCGAAATATCGACTTCCGACTATACTAAGTATATATATTCTTGATCAGGAGGAAGTTCTATTACGATGTAAGCATGTCCGTCTGTTCGTCTGTCTCTCTGTTGTAATCACGCTACAGCCTTCAATAATGGCGCTATCGTCGTAAAATTTGGCATAGATTCGTGTTTTGTTTGCAGGCAGGTCATGTTCGAAAATGGGCTATATCGGTCCAAGTTTTGATATAGTTCCCATATAAACCGACTTCCCGATTGTGGGTCTAGGGCTTATACAAACCGTTGTTTTTATCCAATTTGCCTGAAATTGAAAATCTACAGGTACTTGAGGACCATAAAAAGGTGTGCCGAAAATTGTGCTCACCGGTCCATGTTTTGGTATAGCCCCCATATAGACCGATTTCCCGATTTTGCTTCTTGGGCGTCTAGAAACTGAATTTTATATCCGATTTGCCTGAAATTTGAAAATCTAGAGGACCATAAAGAAGTATGTCGAAAATGCTCGTTATCGGTCGATGTTTTGGTATAGCCGCCATTTAGACCGATCTCCCGATTTTTATACCCTCCACAATAGGATAGGGGTATATTAACTCTGTCATTCCGTTTGTAACACATCGAAATATTGGTCTAAGACCCCATAAAGTATATATATATATATTCTGGATCGTGGTGAAATTCTGAGTCGATCTGAGCATGTCCGTCCGTCCGTCTGTTGAAATTACGCTAAATTCCGAACGAAACAAACTATCGACTTGAAACTTGGCACAAATACTTGTTATTGATGTAGGTCGGATGGTATTGCAAATGGGCCATATCGGTCCACTTTTACGTATAGCCCCCATAAAACCGATCCCACGATTTGGCTTGCGGAGCCTCTAAGAGAAGCAAATTTCATTTGATCCGGCTGAAATTTGGTACATGGTGTTAGTATATGGTCTCTAACAACTATGCCAGAATTGGTCCACATCGGTCCATAATTATATATCGGTCCATAATTATATATATACCGATCCCCAGATTTAGATTGCGGAGCCTCTAAGAGAAGCAAATTTCATTTGATCCGGCTGAAATTTGGTACATGGTGTTAGTATATGGTATCTAACAACTATGGCAGAATTGGTCCACATCGGTCCGTAATTATATGTAGCCCCCATATATACCGATCCCTAGATTTGGCTTGCGGAGCCTATAAGAGAAGCAAATTTCATCCGATCCAGCTGAAATTGGGTACATGGTGTTAGTATACGGTCTCTAACAACCATGCAAAAATTGGTTCACATCGGTCCATAATTATATATAGCCCCCATATAAACCGATCCCCAGATTTAGCTTGCGGAGCCCCTTGGAAGAGAAAAATTCACCCGATCCAGTTGAAATTTGGTACGTTGTTAAGTTTGGTACATTGCGCTATTATATGGCCGCCAACAACCATGCCAAACTTGGTCCATATCGGTCTATAGTTATATATAGCCGATCCCAAAAAAAAAAAAAAATAAAAAAAATATTTCTATAGAAATTTTTGTCAAAATTTTATTACTATACAAAATTTTGTCAAGGTTTTATTTCTATAGAAAATTTTGTTAAAATGTTATTTCTATAGATAATTTTGTTAAAGTTTTATTTCTATAGAAAATTTTGTCAAAATTTTATTTCTTTAGAAAATTTTTTCAAAACTTTATTGGAACGTACTAACGGCCGTATATACTTGTTTTGTGTTGATTTGAAATTTATACCAAATTTTTAGTAATTTGAGGTCGCTGTATCCAAATTTGCACTTGGTTTTTTCTATCAGCTCAATTTGTCGAGATATACCGTTATGTTCAAAATTAAGGCACTTCCGCTACATATATTGGAATACTCGTAACTTGAAAACACCGTGGTGCAATGGTTAGCATGCCCGCCTTGCATACACAAGGTCGTGGGTTCGATTCCTGCTTCGACCGTACACCAAAAAGTTTTTCAGCGGTGGATTGTCCCACCTCAGTAATGCTGGTGACATTTCTGAGGGTTTCAAAGCTTCTCTAAGTGGTTTCACTGCAATGTGGAACGCCTTTCGGACTCGTCTATAAAAAGGAGGTCCCTTGTCATTGAGCTTAACATGGAATCGGGCAGCACTCAGTGATAAGAGAGAAGTTCACCAATGTGGTATCACAATGGACTGAATAGTCTAAGTGAGCCTGATATATCGGGCTGCCACCTAACCTAACCTAACCTAACTTGAAAACATATTAAATTAAAAAAATATATATATATATCAGAAAATCTCTAAAAATATTCCCTTCGCCTTTACATTGTTTTTTCAATTTTCAAAGTAGTTTTAGAGATATCATTCCAGTTTTGAAAAAAAAAAATTGAAAATTTTAACAAAAAATAAAATTTGTTTTGTTCTTTAAAAATTCCTAAAAAAATCAAAATGGGACAAAAATCACTGTGTTGGTCCAGAAACAATTAGTAAAATATATTTTAACTAACTCTCGAAAAATCGCACTGATAGAAAAAACCCAAGTGCAGATTTGGATTCAGCGTCCCAAATAAACTTAAAAACGATATTCAGTTCTTAATCACCAGAACCACTGTTCCCCTGTGTTATTTATATTTTGGTAGATTTGGCAAAATATTCCTCGCCAAGTATAAAAATTTATAAAAAAAAGTATGTAAAAATCTGTAGAAATTAAATTTTGACAAAATTTTCTATAGAAATAAAATTTTGAAAAAGTTTTCTATAGAAATAAAATTTTGACAATTTTTTAAAAGAATTAAAATTTTGACAGATTTTTTATAGAAATAAAATTTTGACAAAATTTCCTATAGAAATAAAATTTTGACAAAATTTTCTATAGAAATAAAATTTTGATAAAATTTTCTATAGAAATAAAATGTTGACAAAAATTTTTATAGAAATAAAATTTTGACAAAAATTTCTATAGAAATATAATTTTGACAATTTGTTTTTTGTAGAAAAAAAATTTTGACAACATTTTCTATAGAGATAAAATTTTAACAAAATTTTTTATAGAAATAAAATTTTGACAAAATTTTCTATAGAAATAAAATTTTGCAAAAATTTTCTATAGAAATAAAATGTTTACGAAAATTTCTATAGAAATAAAATGTTTACGAAATTTTCTATAGAAACAAAATTTTGGCAAAATTTTCTATAGAAATAAAATTTTGACAAAATTTTCTATAGAAATAAAATTTTGACAAATTTTTAATAGAACTAAAATTTTGCCAAAAAAAATTATAGATATAAAATTTTGACAAAATTTCCTATAGAAATAAAATTTTGATAAAATTTTCTATAGAAATAAAATGTTGACAAATTTTTTTACAGAAATAAAATTTTGACAACATTTTCTATAGAAATAAAATGTTGACAAATTTTTTTGTAGAAATAAAATTTTGCCAAATTTTCTATAGAACTAAAATTTTGACAACATTTTCTATAGAGATAAAATGTTGACAAAATTTTTTTATAGAAATAAAATTTTGGCAAAATTTTCTATAGAAATAAAATTTTTCAAAAATTTTCGATAGAAATAAAATGTTTACGAAATTTTCTATATAGGAATAAAATGTTGACAAATTTTTTTATAGAAATAAAATGTTGACAACATTTTCTATAGAAATGAAATTTTGACAACATTTTCTATAGAGATAAAGTGTTGACAAAACTTTTTATAAAAATAAAATGGCTCAATGGCTCTAATAACCATGTTCCTTAATCTATATCTGTCCATAAAGCTCGAAAAATAATTGTATAATTAGATATAATGCATTTGGACGTCAGTTGCATGTTTCGGTATCAGGCTAACATGAAATATAATTTTACGAAATGTTCTATATATATTAAATTTTGACAAAATGTTCTATAGATATAAAATTTTGACAAATTTTTCTATAGAAATAAAATTTTGACAAATTTTTAATAGAATTAAAATTTTGATTAAAATGTTGCCAACAAATTCTATAGATATAAAATTTTGACAAAATTTCCTATAGATATAAAATTTTGATAAAAATTTCTATAGAAATAAAATGTTGACAAATTTTTTATAGAAATAAAATTTTGACAACATTTTCTATAGAAATACAATTTTGACAACATTTTCTATAGAAATAAAATTTTGACAAAATTTTCTATAGAAATAACATTTTGACAAAATTTTCTATAGAAATAAAATTTTGACAACATTTTCTATAGAGATAAAATGTTGGCAAAATTTTTTATAGAAATAAAATTTTGACAAAATTTTCTATAGAAATAAAATGTTTACGAAATTTTCTATAGAAACAACATGTTGGGAACATTTCCTATAGAAATAAAATTTTGACAAAATTTTCTATAAAAATAAATTTTTGACAAAATTTTTTATACCAATAAAAAATTTTACAAAATGTTCTATAAATAAATTAGTAAAATTACCCACTATTAAATTTTGTGGATTTTGCATTTTCTGGATTTCACTCATTTCCCATTTACCAACTCCTTGTATTAATGTATGGACGAAACTCTTCTCATTTAGGATATCAACCCTGTTTTATTTTTATTTATTTGCAAAACCATTTTGTTAATTTATTGATCTAATTTTCAACACGCAATATATATGAATAAACTATTTAAAAAAGGTATTTATTGCATAATAAATTAAATTTAAAAATATTATATGAAAAAAAAAAAATAAAAAACAACAGAAGCAAAAACAAATATTAATAAAAAAGGGTGAATAAATTATAGTTTAAATTGAAAATAAATTTGAAAAAAAGCTTGTTAGTGATATTAATTTTTAAAATTATACGAAAAACATAAAAAGAAACCAACTGCTACGGTAAATTAACAAATAAATAAAAAAAGGAAAAACAACACAGACACACACACAAAACAATAAAAACAGACTTAATAAAAATTAAATTGAATTGAAATGAAATGAAAAAACTCTGCTGAGTATTATTGAAGTTTTATTTTGAAGGATACTTTTTTACAAAGTATTTATTTCCTTCATGGTTGTATTAATAAAACTGGATCAGGGCTAAAGTTGTTATTCGTTCCGCAAATCACTTGAACAGCGTAAGCATTTAATTGATATGGTAAGTAGGACGGACCTCTACGACCATTGCAGAGTCAATTCAGCATAAACTCGAACAAGGAAAATACAACATCAGCAACAACAATAACTGAAGCTATGATGGTCAGGTCATGCAAATTAGGGCCAATGATTCAATTACGCTGTGAATCTATTTACGGTAGAATGGAATAAATTATAAACTCAATTGAAAATTCAATGGTCTAGTTATTTTTTGTATTGAATTCATTTTTTTTTTTTGTTTTTTTTTTTTGTTTTCTTCCGAAAGAACAAAATGGTCAAGGTATATGAGGTGGAGAATGCTTGTTGGACTTTGGCATATATGAGTGGTTGGTTGTTTTGAAAAAAAAAACACAAGAGCAACTAGCCAGAACTTTACTGGCTTTGTTCTAGGGACTCCCCGCCCAAACAATCAGCTTTTGTCACATCTGGTGACAAATGAATTAAAATTTTTTCCACCTGGTTGCCGTGTAAAAATTGAAACAATTTCCTTTGTTAGTGCCAAAAAAATTTATTTCATCCATTTTGTACAGAGAAGCTGTGCGAACAATTTGCTGTTCTCGTTAACTTTTTTGTAACCAAAAAAAAAATGTGCAAACGTTTTATTTAGCCCTGAAAAGAAAAACAAACATTTATATCATTTGGTGTGTGAATTTAGATGCAAAGTTTTACAATTGCATTGCAATTCTTTAAGGTTGCAATTTCTAATGCAATTACAAATATTCTAAGGCTCATAGGCATAGATTAAGATGGAGAAGTTAGTAATGGGTTTAAAATAAAATTTTAAATTCCAGATACGTATTTAAGGGATGTCTTTTTCCCTCATCACGGGAATTGAATCGAGAATTCCTTTGCCATAAATAATTCGGCTTTCAGAAATGTAAGAAGTAAATCCTATCGGTATCGGTCTAACGGAAAAATATCTATCGATATCAACAATATAATACATAAATCAAATTTCTGGGATATTCGGATAGAAATTGAGTCTTCAGTCTTCTATATTACTATAGGGACCGTTGTGAGCTATATTTCCACTTACATTCTAAAATGTCAGGCAAATAGGATTCAAAATGCAACTCGCATGCGACCAAAAAAATTCGGAGATAGGAGTCAAATCGAATGGATATGGGGTTTCTATCACGGTTGCCACAGTTGGTCGAATTCTACCAAAAGTGGTAGATTTTTTACAGTTTGGTAGAATTCTTGATGTTAAAGTAGATTTTTCAAAATATTCCTCTCCAACTAGGAGGTACTTTACTCCTTTCTTTCTATAAAAATAAAATGTTGACAAAATTTTCTATAGAAACAAAAATTTTGATAAAATTTTCTATAGAAATAAAATTTTGACAATATTTTTTATAGAAATAAAATTTTGATAAAATTTTTTATAGACATAAAATTTTGAGAACATTTAAATAGAAATAAAATTTTGACAAAATTTTCTATAGAAATACAATCTTAAAAAATATTCTATAGAAATAAAATTTTGACAAAATTTTTTCTATAAAAAAAAAATTGACACAACTTTCTTTAGAAATAAACTTTTGAAAAATTTTTCTATAGAAATAAAATTTTCAAAATTTTTTTATCGGAAATAACATTTTGACAAAATTTTCTATAGAAATAAAATTTTTCAAAATTTTTTTTGGAAATAAATTTTGACAAAATTTTCTATAGCAATAAAATTCATTCAATTTTGAAAAAAAATTTGCTAAAATTTTTGATAGACATACAATTTTGACAAAATTTTCTATAGAAATTAAATTTTCCAATTTTTTTTTTTTTTGGAAACAAAGTTTTGACAAAATTTGCTATAGAAATAAGATTTGCTATAGAAATACAATTTTGAAAAAATTTTCTATAGAAATAAATTTTGACAAAATTTTCTATAGAAATAAAATTTTGGAAAAATTTTTCTATAGAAATAAAATTTTGATAAAATTTTTGATAGACATAAAATTTTGACAAAATTTTCTATAGAAATTAAATTTTAAAATTTTTTGAAATAAAGTTTTGACAAAATTTTCTTTAGAAATAAGATTTGCTATAGAAATAAAATTTTGAAAAAATATTCTATAGAAATACAATCTTGAAAATTTTTTCTATAGAAATAAAATTTTGGCAAAATTTTCTACAGAAATACAATTTTGACAATATTTTCTATAGAAATAACATTTTAACAAAATTTTCTATAAGAAATAAAATTTTAACAATGTTTTCTAAAAAATGAAACTTTGAGAAAATTTTCTATAGAAATAATTTTTTTACAAAATTTTCTATAATAGTAAAATTTTAACAATGTTTTCTGTACGAAATAAAACGTTGAGAAAATTTTCTATAGAAATAACATTTTAACAAAATTTTCTATAAAAATAAAATTTTGACAGAATTTTCTATAGAAAAAAAAAAATTGAAAAAATTTTCTATAGAAATAAAATTTTGACAATATTTTTTACAGAAATAAAATTTTGACAAAATTTTCTATAGAAATAAAAGTTTGCTAAAATTTACTATATAAAATGTTCTCAAATTTTTTATAGAAATACAATCTTAAAAAATATTCTATAGAAATAATATTTTGACAAATTTTTTTCTATAAATAAAATTTTGACAAAACTTTCTTTAAAAATAAAAATTTGAAAAAATTTTCCTATCTAAATAAAATTTTTCATTTTTTTTTTTCGGAAATAAATTTTGACAAAATTTTCTATAGAAATAAAATTTTTCAAAATTTTTTTTGGAAATAATTTTGACAAAATTTTCTATAGCAATAAAATTTTGAGAGAATTTTCTATAGAAATTCAATTTTGAAACAATTTTTCTATAGAAAGAAAATTTTGATAAAATTTTCGATAGATATGAAATTTTGAAAAAATTTTCTATAGAAATTAAATTTTTAATTTTTTTTTGTTTGAAATAAAGTTTTGAAAAAATTTGCTATAGAAATAAAATTTGCTATAGAAACAAAATTTTGACAAAATTTTCTATAGAAATAAAATTTGCTATAGAAACAAAATTTTGACAAAATTTTCTATAGAAATAAAATTTTTCAAATTTTTTTTGGAAATAAATTTAGACAAAATTTTCTATAGCAATAATATTTTGACAAAATTTTCCATAGCAATAAAATTTTGAGAAAATTTTCTATAGAAATAAAATTTTGAAAAAATTTTTCTATAGAAATAAAATTTTGATAAAATTGTCGATAGGCATAAAATTTTGACAAAATTTTCTATAGAAATTAAATTTTTAAATTTTTTTGAAATAAAGTTTTGACAAAATTTTCTATAGAAATAAGATTTGCTATAGAAATAAAATTTTGAAAAAATATTCTATAGAAATACAATTTTGACAATATTTTTTATAGAAATAACATTTTAACAAAATTTTCTATAAGAAATAAAATTTTAACAATGTTTTCTACAAAATGAAACTTTGAGAACATTTTCTATAGAAATAAAATTTTTACAAAATCTTCTATAGTAGTAAAATTTTAACAATGTTTTCTGTACGAAATAAAACTTTGAGAAAATTTTCTATAGAAATAACATTTTAACAAAATTTTCTATAAAAATAAAATTTTGACAGAATTTTCTATAGAAAAAAAATTGAAAAATTTTCTATAGAAAAAAAATTTTGACAATATTTTTTATAGAAATAAAATTTTGACAAAATTTTCTATAGAAATAAAAGTTTGCTAAAATTTACTATATAAAATGTTCTCAAAATTTTTTATAGAAATACAATCTTAAAAAATATTCTATAGAAATAAAATTTTGACAAATTTTTTTCTATAAATAAAATTTTGACAAAACTTTCTTTAAAAATAAAAATTTTGAAAAAATTTTCTATCTAAATAAAATTTTTCAATTTTTTTTTCGGAAATAAATTTTTGACAAATTTTCTATAGAAATAAAATTTTTCAAAATTTTTTTTGGAAATAATTTTGACAAAATTTTCTATAGCAATAACATTTTGACAAAATTTTCTATAGCAATAAAATTTTGAGAGAATTTTCTATAGAAATTCAATTTTGAAAAAAATTTTCTATAGAAAGAAATACAATCTTAAAAAATATTCTATAGAAATAAAATTTTGACAAATTTTTTTCTATAAATAAAATTTTGACAAAACTTTCTTTAAAAATAAAAATTTGAAAAAATTTCTATCTAAATAAAATTTTTCAATTTTTTTTTTCGGAAATAAATTTTTGACAAAATTTTCTATAGAAATAAAATTTTTCAAAATTTTTTTTGGAAATAATTTTGACAAAATTTTCTATAGCAATAAAATTTTGAGAGAATTTTCTATAGAAATTCAATTTTGAAACAATTTTTCTATAGAAAGAAAATTTTGATAAAATTTTCGATAGATATGAAATTTTGAAAAAATTTTCTATAGAAATTAAATTTTTAATTTTTTTTTGTTTTGAAATAAAGTTTTGAAAAAATTTGCTATAGAAATAAAATTTGCTATAGAAACAAAATTTTGACAAAATTTTCTATAGAAATAAAATTTGCTATAGAAACAAAATTTGACAAAATTTTCTATAGAAATAAAATTTTTCAAAATTTTTTTTGGAAATAAATTTAGACAAAATTTTCTATAGCAATAATATTTTGACAAAATTTTCCATAGCAATAAAATTTTGAGAAAATTTTCTATAGAAATAAAATTTTGAAAAAATTTTTCTATAGAAATAAAATTTTGATAAAATTGTCGATAGGCATAAAATTTTGACAAAATTTTCTATAGAAATTAAATTTTTAAATTTTTTTGAAATAAAGTTTTTACAAAATTTTCTATAGAAATAAGATTTGCTATAGAAATAAAATTTTGAAAAAATATTCTATAGAAATACAATTTTGACAATATTTTTTATAGAAATAACATTTTAACAAAATTTTCTATAAGAAATAAAATTTTAACAATGTTTTCTACAAAATGAAACTTTGAGAACATTTTCTATAGAAATAAAATTTTTACAAAATCTTCTATAGTAGTAAAATTTTAACAATGTTTTCTGTACGAAATAAAACTTTGAGAAAATTTTCTATAGAAATAACATTTTAACAAAATTTTCTATAAAAATAAAATTTTGACAGAATTTTCTATAGAAAAAAAATTGAAAAATTTTCTATAGAAAAAAAATTTTGACAATATTTTTTATAGAAATAAAATTTTGACAAAATTTTCTATAGAAATAAAAGTTTGCTAAAATTTACTATATAAAATGTTCTCAAAATTTTTTATAGAAATACAATCTTAAAAAATATTCTATAGAAATAAAATTTTGACAAATTTTTTTCTATAAATAAAATTTTGACAAAACTTTCTTTAAAAATAAAAATTTGAAAAAATTTTCTATCTAAATAAAATTTTTCAATTTTTTTTTTCGGAAATAAATTTTTGACAAAATTTTCTATAGAAATAAAATTTTTCAAAATTTTTTTTGGAAATAATTTTGACAAAATTTTCTATAGCAATAACATTTTGACAAAATTTTCTATAGCAATAAAATTTTGAGAGAATTTTCTATAGAAATTCAATTTTGAAAAAAATTTTCTATAGAAAGAAAATTTTGATAAAATTTTCGATAGATATAAAATTTTGACAAAATTTTCTATAGAAATTAAATTTTTAATTTTTTTTTTGTTTTGAAATAAAGTTTTGAATTAGGTCGAAAACCTTAGTTGTTAGTACCTTCATTTTTTTGTATTTATTTTCATAATTTATTATGATTTTAAATAAACTAATAATAATAATAATAAAGTTTTGAAAAAATTTGCTATAGAAATAAGATTTGCTATAGAAACAAAATTTTGACAAAATTTTCTATAGAAATAAATTTTGAAAAAATTTTCTATAGAAATACAATCTTGAAAAATTTTTCCATAGAAATAACATTTTGGCAACATTTTCTATAGAAATACAATTTTGACAATATTTTCTATAGAATTAACATTTTTACGAAATTTTCTATAGAAATAAAATTTTAACAAAATTTTCTATAAAATTTATTCTGATAATTGGTTGATAGTTTTGCTGCAAGTAGAGGATGCTGATGAGGAATGTGGTAATTCCGAAACAGCTGTACATCCAACCATCTTGCAGTCTATAGGGCTTTGCCCAAATAAATTTGACAAGCATACTTTTCCTCTGTTGGTTAAGCTACACTTGTAGTTTAGTCAATGCATGGCTTTAAGCTGAGATAAAAAAAACAACTATAACGATTGAAGAGAAGCCAACAATAACAAACAAAACGAATGAAGATAGAGGAAGCACGCTCAAAAACAAACCCAGCCAAATACATACAAATCGATGATTTGAGTTTGGCAAAGGAAAAGAGATATGCTGGCAAATTTGTTTAGGCAGTAGCCGACAATAAAACCCTTTTTCGGGAGGTTCAAGTGTAGTACACGTTGGGTTGAGTGAATTACCCGAATTTATTCTGATAATTGGTTGATAGTTTTGCTGCAAGTAGAGGATGCTGATGAGGAATGTGGTAATTCCGAAACAGCTGTACATCCAACCATCTTGCAGTCTATAGGGCTTTGCCCAAATAAATTTGACAAGCATACTTTTCCTCCGTTGGTTAAGCTACACTTGTAGTTTAGTCAATGCATGGCTTTAAGCTGAGATAAAAAAAAAAAACAACTATAACGATTGAAGAGAAGCCAACAATAACAAACAAAACGAAAAAATAAAATTTTAACAATGTTTTCTACAAAATAAAACTTTGAGGAAATTTTCTATAGAAATAAAATTGTTACAAAATTTTCTATAGTAGTAAAATTTTAACAATGTTTTCTGTACGAAATAAAACTTTGACAACATTTTCTATAGAAATAAAATTTTGACAAAATGTTCTGTAGAAATAACATTTTGACAAAATTTTCTATAGAAATAAAATTTTGACAAAATTTTCTATAAAAATAAAATTTTGACAAAATGTTCTATAGAAATAAAATTTGGACAGAATTTTCTATAGAAATAAAAGTTTGACAAAATCTTCTATATAAATGAAATTTTGACAAAATTTTCTATACAAAATAAAATTTTTACCAAATTTTCTATAGAAATAATATTTTGACAAATTTTTTTATAGAAATAAAATTTTCACAAAATTTTCTATAGAAATAAAATTTTGACAAACTATTCTTTCCAAATACAATGTTGACAAAATTTACTTTAAAAATAAAATTTTGACAAAATTTTATATAGAAATAAAATTTTGACAAAATTTTCTACATAAAATTTTGCAAAATAAAATCTGTTTGTTTGGTGGTTTTTTGGCAAAATTTTCTGGTAATTTTGGTAGATTGTTTCTTTATGGATCCAAAATAAATATAAATTCAAAGTTTCGCACCATATTCTGTGCCTTTTACGGATCCAGCTGTAGAATAATTCATTTGGATTTTCTTCAATCCCGTAGAATAAAGTTTTCTGTTTTCTTCATTTATAAAATAATGGATTTATAGATTGTCCGTCTCTTTTAGAGTTGATTGGTTTCAATGTACCAGTACATTGTTTGCGAATGATGATTATTTTACTATTCCTGCTCATAGAACTAACCATGCAGCTTTGGAGCCAATTTTGTGATCTTTAAAGGAATTTAATAATATAAATAATGTATTTAAATTTAAATTTTTCAAATCTACATTTATCATAAATAAGTGACTGAACGTTTATATCCAAACTTTTTATTTGCTTTTTAGATTTTTGTTTTTTTTGTAAAAAGAAAACTTTGCTTGTCCGAAACTTTGTTCCCCAAAAATTAACAATCTTCTTTCAGTGTAGTCTTGCCATTGTAACCTAATCAAGAATATGTTATATATCATATCTACGAATTTATCGAAAACCGACTTTTTTACAAATAGAATGTCATAGTTGTGGTGATAAGCATTGAAATAGATTGAATCAGCAAATTTTTACGACCCCTACTTTAGGCTCCCACTTCAAGACTCCGACTCTACAGCCTTTGTAGCTTCTATGGGGTTTCCGTTTTCTAACTTCACTTTCCTTTTTGTCAAATACGCTAAAAATTATTTCTTATAACTAATTATACAATTATTTTTCGAGCTTTATGGACAGATATAGATTAAGGAACATGGTTAATAGAGCCATTGATAAGAAAACGCCAGATACAAATCTATACTCGCCTGGACTGTACATGTTTCGGTTCGGGCGAATGAACCTTTCCACAGCCTTTAGTATAGATCTGGCTGGGAGAGATAATTCAATTTTGGGCCCTTTATGCTAACTCCTTATGGAGAAAACATTTGGGAAATTTCCTCTTACAAATTGAATCATCTTTTCTCCCACTAAATAAATTTTTGTTTAAAATCTCAAAATTTGACTTTTAACTTTAATATATGTATAGAGATAATATTGTGCACTGAGAAATAAAATCATCTACATCACATGGATTTGCATATAGGCTATATTATGTATTTTTTTTTAACATAAGAATTGAACTAAAATTTGGTGTTCGGTATTAAAGCTGTATATACAAAAATTCTATTATGCAAAAAAAAACTTCGGAAATAACCAGGAAATACAGTATTTAATTTATTTATTATATTTCACAATTCATTATGGCTTTTATCCAATTTGTATCTAGAAATGTATATATGCATTTGATTGGCATTAGCTGTCAATTAGTCAATCAATACGAAAATATCCCATTAATTTTGATATTCGACATTTTCTCATAATATAGATAATTTTATCATAACACAAATAGTTGGCATTTGATTTTGACTTTGACTTTGTACTCTGTCTGTAGGAAAAATTGCCCCCTTGTGACTGCGTTAGCCCACTTTGGACTCTGTCCATAGGATAAAGTCTTAAACCCCGGCCGAAGGCCCTCCACTTTCCCCCCTTGGGTCTGTGTTAGCCCACTTTCGACTCTGTCCATAGGAAAAAGTCTTAAAACTCGGCCGAAGTCCGGTAACTTTCCCCTCTTGCGACTGCGTTAGCCCACTTTAGAGTCTGTTCATAGGAGAAAGTCTTAAACCCCGGACGGATATATATATATATATATATATATATATATATATATATATATATATATATATATATATATATATATATATATATATATATATATATATATATATATATATATATATATATATATATATATATATATATATATATATATATATATATATATATATACGTAATTACGCTACAGTCTTCAATAATGAAGCGATTGTGCTGAAATTTTGCACAAACTCGTCTTCTGTCTGCAGACAGGTCAAGTTCGAAGATGGGCTATATCGGTCCAGGTTTTGATATCGCCCCCATATAAACCGACCTCTCGATTTGGAGTCTTGGGCTTATAGAAACCGTAGTTTTTATCCAATTTGCTTGGAATTGAAAATATAGAGGTATTTTAGGACCATAAAGAGGTGTGCCAACTTATTTTGTAAACTAGTGTTATCGACCCGAAGCTTATTCCGACTGTCACGCCACTGCCACACCGCCTCTACAACAATCAACTGCAGCAACACTAACAACCTCTGAAAACGGAAGATATCCCCGGAGTTCCCGATCAACTACAAATCGACGAATGGGAAACTTCCCAATCGCCAATGAGCCGAACCACTCAGCAACGACCCATCATTCACGTCTCAAAAAATTTAATAGCCTCCAATTGTCAACGAATCATCAACTATGAGTAACAGGAAGTTCGCCACTGTGATATCACAATGGATTGAATAGTGTAAGTGAGCCTGATATATGGATCTGCCACCTAACCATCAACTACCCAGCATAGACGGATCAATTGTCCCCTCCACTACCGATTACAAACGAACCGCGCTTCCCAACAACTATCGAACATCGATAAACCGACGTTCTCATCACTAAAGATATTTATCGCCGACAACGATTTATCAACGAATCATCACCGTTCATTAACAAGCCGAATACTTAACAACCACCGACCATCAAAAAACCGACGCACTCATCAACGAAACGAATCTCTCATGAAATCCCGATCATCAAGCAATCGAAGAATCAAAGTGCTTATGATTATCTACGAATCGAATTCCTTCTTCATTTCACGAAGACACCAGTTCCCGTATCGACGGCATCCCGAATGCCTGTTCCAATCGGATCCTAATCATATTAGGAGATTGTCAAATATCACACAAGTAAATTGTAAAATAGTTTTTATCAATAAATATTAATTAATATTTAACTCGAAAGAGGTAAACACTTGTGTTCGTATTCCGAAAGTTTTAGGTCCTTACGAAGATCCTGGAGGCGACTATTACTACAGAAAAAATTGACTTTTCCAAATTGCAAAAAAATCCAGAAATAGATTTTACCTAATTTTGGAAACAATTCAAAGTGGAATTTTTTGATTCAGAAAAATACCAATAAAAACTAATGGAATTGATCGGAAAGTTGACGGCCTCCGTCCGGGGTTTAAGACTTTCTCCTATGAACAGACTCTAAAGTGGGCTAACGCAGTCGCAAGAGGGGAAAGTTACCGGACTTCGGCCGAGTTTTAAGACTTTTTCCTATGGACAGAGTCGAAAGTGGGCTAACACAGACCCAAGGGGGGAAAGTGGAGGGCCTTCGGCCGGGGTTTAAGACTTTATCCTATGGACAGAGTCCAAAGTGGGCTAACGCAGTCACAAGGGGGCAATTTTTCCTACAGACAGAGTACAAAGTGGGCCAACGCAGTCACAAGGGGGCACTTTCTCCTACAGACAGAGTCCAAAGTGGGCTAATGCAGGCCCAAGGGGGCACTTTCTCCTACAGACAGAGTCCAAAGTGGGCTAACGCAGTTACAAGGGGGCACTTTCTCCTACAGACAGAGTCCAAAGTGGGCTAACGAAGTCACAAGGGGGCACTTTCTCCTACAGACAGAGTCCAAAGTGGGCTAATGCAGGCCCAAGGGGGAAAAGTAGCCTGCCTTCGGCCGGGGTTTAAGACTTTCTCCTATGGACAGAGTCCAAATTGGGTTAACGCTGTCTCATGGATGGAGGGGGGGGGGGATATTTCAGTAATAAAACAATTTTTTCTACTCAGAATAAAAGCTCGATAACTTTGCTAAAAGTGGACCTGTAAAGACATGTTGTACATCAATCGAAAGTCCAGAATATAGGCTTTCTAACTATGTATAAAAAATAATGGAAGACTTTTTGAGATATAACGAAAATAACAAAAAAATTGGGTAACAAATTTTTTTTTTATTTATATCTCCCAAACCAAAATTATTATTTAAAAAATATATATTGCGTATAAAAGTGCATTAAATAAGCCTTCATATGATACCAAGTTCAGTTCAGATTGGACAACAAAAAAAGAGATATATCAAGTTTTTATTGATCCTTTCGAGGGCTATATCTCAAGACCAGGGTACTTCCCCCGGCTATGGGGGAAGAGTTCACCGAATGCCACAACATATATGAAATTTACGGAATTCGGTGAGGGGCCCATAAACTGCGGTTGAGCCGTAATTCGATTGTGGATGACAGTCTTTCGTAGAAGTTTCTACGCAATCCCTGGTAGAGGGTACATAAGATTCGGCCTGGCCGAACTTACGGCCGTATATACTTGTTTACCTTTAAACCTTAACCAAAGAAAATAAATAACTACCTTGTTCTACATGTAAATATTGTTGCCATTAGCGTAGCTAGACAATTTTCCTAGGGGGGGCTATAGCCCCCCTAGCTAAAACATTATAGACTGAACTTATAGGTTCAACTAATGTTTTATTTCATAAAATTGAATAAAGAAATAGACATCAAAATAACGCAACAATCAATTTATAATAAAGCAACTAAAAGTACCCTACGGGAAATTGGGGCAAATTGCCACTGACGGACCTATCACAGAACTGGTACTTGTGCTCCAGTTAGTTGCAATTTTCACATTTAGTGAAATAAAATTATCAGAATAACCTTTTGTTTTTTTCATTTCGGGTTCGATTAGGAGCCCAAATTGAAAGGGATTTCTAAGAGTTTGTCCGAGACTGGTTCCTGAGGACCTGTTTATGGGTTGCTCCTGCTAAATTGTCCCAGGACGTGTCCATTGGGATGAGTCCAAGACGCGTCCTAAAATTTAAGTTTACTTCGTCAATGACAAACCCATGTTAAAGTGGACGGTCCCTTCCATACGTTTTGATCAGAACTGGGATTGGTCCATACACACCAGGGACTAGTCCTGTACCAGTTCTGTGGTTGATCCATTGATCTTTTCCCAGCAAAAAATTGGGAGTTGTTCTAAAGGCACAACTTTAAAAGCACTTCCAAAAATGTCTTCACAAAGAAGTTAACTATTTTAACTACACAGAAAGTTTTTTACTTCATGTTTTTATATTTTAATGCGTAATTTTTTGTTTTCTTTTTTCAAATAGTTTAAAAAAAGGGTAAGAATAAATAAAATGGTACAAATTATTAAAATTTTGCCACAAAAATGCTAAATCCATTATAGAAAAATCGATAATATTTGAAAAAACGTTTCAAACAAAATCATAAAAAAGTATACAAATTATTTATTCGGGAAAATATCACAAAATTTTTAATTCACATTCAAAACACTGAATTCGGATCACACCTTAAGAAGTGATGCAAATTCATTGCAACGGTTGTTGAAACGGTGGACATTCGTTCTATGACAAGCTCATATTACATTCATCGCTTCTCCGCCAATTTTGTACCACTTCCAGACCCAAAAAGAACATTTTCACTTCTTTTTTGGCGACGCTTTTTTGCAGCATTATTAAGATATTAATTTATGAAAGAATAGTTTTAATATCAATTACTATTTTTTATTCAACTAAATCATAAGTTCAACCACAAGTAATTCGATTGTGCATGAAAGTCTTTAGTGGAACGTTGTGCGTTGTACGAGTATATACTTGTTTAATTTTTATAAAAATGTAAAATCTTAAAGAGGTTTTCAAATTCTGGGGGGGGCTAAAATTTTTTTTTCTGGGGGGTCTAAGCCCCCTCCCCAGAGGCCTTCCTACGCTTATTGCCCATTGTTGTATGTTAATTTTTAATTTTCCACATGAAATATAATTTTCCATATAATGCAAAGACGTACCTGCTGAATGCACTTTCATTATGAATGTTCTCATTCATGTCCTGAGATTAAATCATAATCCCACAATGCATTTTTCCCAATGGAAGATTCAAATTCTGATACATGAGCAAGTTGGCTGACCCGCTCTGTGCTCACAATGCTTCCAACGTTCAGTATACGTGATTGCGGCAAAAGTATCAGGAAATCATAAAAGTGTGGAAAAAAATAATGAGTAACAGGAAATTTCACCAAATTGTCCAACAAAGAGGAAAATGAAAATCGTGCGTACATAAATCGACTGCAACGCATGGACGGTTGGATGGGTGGGTGATGCATCAATTTAATTTCAATTGTTTGAATAATACACTCCACTACACTTCCTCTCCTTCTCGCTCTCTCTGTCTCTTTCTCTCTGTAATGACTGAGCCAAGCATTGTCTATTCTCAGCTATAATGGGGGGATTGGCTTATGAATTTATTATTCCAACAGCAAAATCATCATCATCAGCAGCAGTAACATCAGCAGACAGCATCCGAAAGGGGTTGGCTACTGTTATTGAATATGAATGAATGAAATGCCAAATTATGGGACCTAGGATAGATAGTGAAAAATATGGGGGTCATCATTACACGCCAGTATATGAATGTTGATTTATGTTGCACAGTGGTTTTAATACTGCCACAAGTCGATCCTAATAAATTAGAGGCATATTTCGCATAGAAGACGGATCCAATGGAAAATAGTTGAACTGTAATTCGGGGAGTTAAGGTTGGCTGATATGTATTGCAACAAAGTGAAGCGCTATTTTTTTCCATTGTGGAATTAATATAAAATTTTATAATCATGCCATATTTTATAATCAGTATAGATTAGTTTGAATTGGCTACCTTTGGCACAATTTATGGCCTTCAAACTGTCGACGCTATTTTGGCCCATTTCAGGTGAAACGCCGTCTAGAGATGATTGACACATTGGTATTTTTAGAAGCTGCCATGGATCAATATTAGCATGCCCGCCATGCGTACAAATGGACCTGGGTTCAATCCCTGATTCGATTGAATACCATAAAGTTTTTTTTGCAGCGGTCGATTATCTCCTCCTAGTTATGCGGATGACATTTCTGATTGCAAAGCTTTAAGCGGTTTCATCGGGATGTGAAACACATCAGACGCGGCTATAAAACGGAAATCCCCTTGCCATTGTGATAATCATGGAATCGGAAAGCACTCATTGATAGAAGATCACAATCGACTGAATAGTCAAGGTTAGGTGGTAATCGCCATGGCTTCGCTAACATAGAAGTTTTTGGGATAATGACGGTAACACAAAACTTGACAAACCATCAAAGGATAGTAGCAAAGACGGTTGGTGAAATGACGGATGCCGCAACAATCCAAGATCGTATACCTGAGGTGGCAATAGCTACCAAGTGGACATTCTGACGCCAGTTACCAGAGAGATATAACTGCTACACCGATGGATAAAAGATGGGTGAGAGGATGGAACTGGGCGTATATAGAGAGGATCCAGACACCAATATCTTATTCCAATTACCGGACCACAACACAATCACAATGTCACAACGGAATGTGTTAAATGACATGGAAATAAGACGAGGCCACAAAACGTGAACATTGTCATAGATTGCCAGAGGGCAATGAAGCAATAGTAAACATTGCGGCTCAATCGCGAACCGTATTGGAATACAAAAGCATAATCATCGAACCGTATTTGAATGCAAAATCATAACCATCGGATCCTACTATATAGTAGGATCCGCACCATGTTCTGGGACACGCCGGAATAAGAGCGAACTCAAAGGCCAATGAACTGGCGATAAGATCTAGGACACATAGGGAAGTGAACTTGGAGAATGCAAAGTCAACAGAGGCAACGCGGGCCGAGTTGGATGAATGGACACGGGAGATACCTATAGATATGTGGACCAGTACAACAGTCGGAAAGGCAACGAAAATACTACAGAATGACCTAGATAAGAAAAATGTAAGAGAATTACTCAAGGACAGTCAGGAGGACCGTGGGAATAATGACCTGGCATCTAGCGATAAGAGCATCTGTGCCGAATAGGAGTAGCAGAGGATGGAGAGATTGATAGCTGATTCGGGACTAGAGGGGTGCACGTGAGTAATATTTTACTCACGCTCACGCACACTGCCGACGGAAAAATCTTACTCACGCACACTCAGGACTCACGCACACTCACGAAAAGAACATTTGTACTCGCGCACGAAAATGTTTTGAATCACGAATAATTTTATGAGTAATTTACCTTGTGTAATGTGCGGTTAAGTTTAAATGGGTCATATTGTCCTTAAAAAGTTTGCCTTCTCATTTAGTATGACCTTGCAGGTAATGTAATTCCTAGACTCATCACTGTTGCCACAGTTGGTAGAATTCTACCAAAAATGGTAGATTTTTTACTGTTTGGTAGATTGTTAGAATTGTATATGTTTTGGTAGATTTTGCAAAATATTCCTTTCCAACAGTGAGGTACTTCACACATTTTCTATAGAAATAATTTTCTATAGATATAAATTTTTGAGAAAATTTTCTATAGAAATAAAATTTTGACAAAATTTTCTATAGATATACAATTTTGACAAAATATTCTATAGAAATAAAATTGTTGACAAAATTTTCTATAGAAATAAAATTTTGACAAAATTTTTTATAATATAAAATTTTGACAACATTTTTTATAGAAATAAAACTTTGATAAAATGTTCTATTGAAATAACATTTTGAGAAAATTTTCAATAGAAATAAAATTTTCAGAATATTTTCTATAGAAATAAAATTTTGACAAAATTTCCTTAGAAAAAAAAAATTGACAAAATTTTCTATAGAAATAAAATGTTGACAAAATTTCCTATAGAAATAAATATTTGACAAAATTTCTTATAGAAATAAAATCTTGACAAAATTTTCTATAGAAATAAAATTTTGAGAACATTTTTTATAGAAATAAAATTTTGACAAAATTTTCTATACCAAAAAAAAAAAAATGACAACATTTTTATACCCTGCGTGGTGGAACAGGGTATTATAAGTTAGTGCATATGTTTGCAACACCCAGAAGGAGACGAGATAGACACATGGTGTCTTTGGCAAAAATGCTCAGGGTGGGCTTCTGAGTCGATATAGCCATGTCCGTCTGTCCGTGAACACATTTTTGTAATCAAAGTCTAGGTCGCAGTTTTAGTCCAATCGACTTTGGCACAAGTATGTGTTTTGGCTCAGAATAGATAAAAAGGTATATTCATTGGTTAAAAAGGTCAAAAATGAAAACCCGGATATAGATTCCATCATACCAACTTCCTTAGCTGAAATTCGCGGAATTATTTCTACACTAAAGTCCTCAAAATCCCCCGGATTCGATGGTATTTCCAATGTGTTGATTAAAAATCTACCTGAAAAGGCTCTTAAAGTTATTGTAAATATAATAAACAGTTGTCTTCGGCTGAATTATTTCCCTGAAAGCTTTAAGGTTGCTAAGGTAATCGCCATTCACAAACCCAATAAACCCAAAACGGACCCCTCAAGTTATAGACCTATTAGCCTTTTAAGCAACTTGTCTAAAATCTACGAGAAAGTGATTCATACTAGACTTTATGATTTTTCTGCCGAAAATGCTTTGATTTCTGACGTTCAGTTTGGTTTCAGAAAAGAGCACAGCGCTGTCAACCAAGTTCACCGAATAATTAATTTAATTAAACGCAATAAAAGTGCCAAACGATCTACAGGTCTTGTGCTTTTGGACATTGAGAAAGCGTTTGACACTATTTGGCATAATGGACTAGTATATAAATTGCTAGTTAACAATGTTCCCAAATATCTATGCAAAGTTGTTTTAAACTTTCTGGAGGCACGATCATTCATTGTGTCAGTCAATTCAGCCAATTCGTCTCCAAAACTATTTAACACTGGACTTCCCCAAGGATCTGTACTGTCTCCATTATTATTTTCCATTTTCACATCTGATTTTAAAACACCATCTTATATTAAAACGGCTTACTATGCGGACGATACGGCTTTAATCACCTCCAGCAAGCTTACGAAAGCCTTACTAAAAAAGATGGAAAAAGGATTAACAGCTTGCAGCAAATACCTTACTAAATGGAAAATAAAAATCAATCCAGCCAAAACCCAGGCAATTATATTCCCTTTTAATAAATCTCCCAAACGTCTGCCCAGACGTTGTCTAAACTTTGGTAATGAGAGAATTACTATATCTGGTAGTGTAAAATATCTAGGCGTCACACTTGATAAAAAACTCACATTTGGTAAACACATTGATGATATCCGCCAAAAGGTGCTCAAAACTATCACTGCTTTATGGTCACTACTTCACAGAAACTCGTATCTCAATCACGAAAATAAAAATCTGCTATTCAAAAGTGTAATTAGACCTTCTATTACATACGCGTGTCCAATTTGGTGCATAGCAGCAAAATCGCACTTGAAAAAGTTGCAAGTTCTTCAAAACAAATGCCTAAAGATGATAAATAATAAGCATTGGATATACTCTACATCTATACTCCACAACGAAACAGGATACATGAAATTGGAAGAATTTCTTGCCATGCTTAATTCTAATTACATGAACAAAGCAAAATATTCTCCTTATCCGCTGATAAGGTCTTGCTGCGAATAAGACTTTTATTAATACTTCAATCATTAGAATTATCAAATTGGAAGTCGTATGTTTATCGTGGCTATTCCCGCAATATCCCTGTATAGTCATACATATTGCAAAATATTTGAACTGATTATGATAATGTATATAAAGGTTTTATCCTAATTTTCCCTTTAAAAATATATAGATAAATATAGATTGAAACATATTGTTAATATCTCTGATGAATAATCTTATTTGTAGCAATATCTAAAAGATAAAATCTCATCCAAACATTGTAATTATAATGAGAAATGAAGACTAATAAAGACGAATTCAAAAATTGAAAATTGAACATTTTCTATAGAAATAAAATTTTGACAAAATTTTTTATAGAAATAAAATGTTGACAACATTTTTTATAGAAATAAAATTTTGACATAATTTTTTATAGAAATAAAATTTTAACAAAATTTTCTATAGAAATAAAGTTTTGACAAAATGTTCTAATGAAATAACATTTTGAGAAAATTTTCAATAGAAATAAAATTTTCAGAACATTTTCTATAGAAATAAAATTTTGACAAAATTTCCTTAGAAAAAAAAATTGACAAAATTTTCTATAGAAATAAAATGTTGACAAAATTTCCTATAGAAATAAATATTTGACAAAATTTCTTATAGAAATAAAATCTTGACAAAATTTTCTATAGAAATAAAATTTTGAGAACATTTTTTATAGAAATAAAATTTTGACAAAATTTTTTATAGAAATAAAATTTTGACAACATTTCCTATAGAAATAAAATGTTGACAAAATTTTTTATAGAAATAAAATATTGGAAAAATATTCTATAGAAATAAAATTTTGACAAAACGTTCTATTGAAATAACATTTTGAGAAAATTTTCAATAGAAATAACATTTTCAGAACATTTTCTATAGAAATAAAATTTTTACAAAATTTCCTATAGAAATAAAATTTTTACAAAATTCCTATAGAATTAAAATTTAGACATTTTCTATAGAAATAAAATTTTGAGAAAAGTTTCTTTAAAAAATAAAATTCTGAGAAAATTTTCTATAGAAATAAAATTTTGACAAAATTTTCTATACCAAAAAAAAATGACAACATTTTTATACCCTGCGTGGTGGAACAGGGTATTATAAGTTAGTGCATATGTTTGCAACACCCAGAAGGAGACGAGATAGACACATGGTGTCTTTGGCAAAAATGCTCAGGGTGGGCTCCTGAGTCGATATAGCCATGTCCGTCTGTCCGTGAACACATTTTTGTAATCAAAGTCTAGGTCGCAGTTTTAGTCCAATCGACTTTGGCACAAGTATGTGTTTTGGCTCAGAATAGATCCCTATTGATTTTGGAAGAAATCGGTTCAGATTTAGATATAGCTCCCATATATATATTTCGCCCGATATGGACTTATATGGCCCCAGAAGCCAGAGTTTTACCCTAATTTGCTTAAAATTTTGCACAAGAAGAACAATTAGTACTGTAGTCAAGTGTGCCACATTTTATTGAAATCGGTTCAGATTTAGATATAGCTCCCATATATATCTTTCGCCCGATATGGACTAATACGGTACCAGAAGCCAGAGTTTTATCCCAATTTGGTTGAAATTTTGCACAGGGAGTAGAATTAGCATTGTAGCTATGCGTGCTAAATTTGGTTGAAATTGGTTCAGATTTAGATATATCTCCCATATATAGCTTTCGACCGATTTACACTCATATGACCACAGAGGCCAATTTTTAACTCCGATTTAGTTGAAATTTTGCACAGGGAGTAGAATTAGCATTGTTGATATGCGTGCCAAATTTGGTTGAAATTGGTTCAGATTTAGATATAGCTCCCATATATATGTTTTTCTGATTTCGGCAAAAATGGTCAAAATACCAACATTTTCCTTATAAAATCGCCACTGCTTAGTCGAAAAGTTGTACAAATGACTCTAATTTTTCTAAACTTCTAATTCATATATATCGAGCGATAAATCATAAATAAACTTTTGGAAAGTTTCCTTAAAATTGCTTCAGATTAAAATGTTCCCCATATTTTTTTACTAACATTGTGTTCCACCCTAGTGCATTAGCTGACTTAAATTTTGAGTCTATAGAAGTCTATCAAATTCTGTCCAGATTGAGTGATATTTAAATGTATGTATTTGGGACAAACCTTTATATATAGCCCCCAACACATTTGACGGATGTGATATGGTATCGAAAATTTAGATCTACAAAGTGGTGCAGGGTATAATATAGTCGGCCCCGCCCGACTTTAGACTTTTTTATAAATAATAAAAATATAATAAACTTTTAACAAAATTTTCGATAGGAATAACATTTTGAGAACATTTTTATATTAATTAAAATTTAAGAAAATTTTTCTATTGAAATAAAATTGTGCAAAATAAGTTTTTTCTGCATGGTAGATTTTTGGTAAAATTTTCTCCAAATTTTGAATAATTATTTTTGGCAATTGGTCTGTGGTATGTTCCTGTGGCAATTTACCCATATTAGGTGAATATTGTACTGTTCAACCGTCTCGTTGAGACATTTGCGATAGTATATGTCCAGGCTCATGCAAAAGTGCAACGAAATCAGATCCAGAGAATTTGGTGGCCATTGTACGGTATCAATGCAGCGCGAAAACTTTTTTTAAGCCATTCTTGGTTAACACGTGCTGAGTGCTGTGGAAATATGGTCTGCGGCCGAAATAGTTTGTCTGTCCGGTCGATAAATACTGTGGACCACAGCAGTACCATCGTATAGTTTCTTCACAAACTGCTCAATTGGTATGGTTTCATCACTGGCCACTTTCGAGCAATCAAGCGAACCAACTCCTTGGCTTTTTCCAGTCTATCTTTTTGTTATGCATTAGTGAGTTCTTGCATTGTTTGGAACTTCAATGGTTTTGGCCCGAGCTCATTTTTCAATATGTGTGGCATCCGTTCTGCCGATATGTTCAACTCACGAGAAAGATTTCTATCGCTGCGCCGTGGATTCCTATATAATCTTGCATTCACTCTTCGGATTATTTTAGGTGTTGTCTCCGGTGTTTGTTGGAAAAAAGCACTTCAAAAAATGTCCTTCTAAAGATGTTCTTTATTTTAACTGCACAGGAAGTTAATTTGAGTAAATTTTTTATAACTCGATTTTTTCATATTTTTAATGGGAAATTTAAAATTTTATTGTTTCAAATGGGTTAAAAACGAATTAAAAATTAATAAAATAGTGCAAATTATTTAAAAAAGAAGATAAATCCAGACAAGCGTTATAATGCATTTAAAAATTTAAAAATTATTTATATAAAAATAAAAGTAATCACACTATCAAGCTTGAATTCCATCACGAATAACTTATTATTTCTGAATACAATAGATCATCAGAATATTTTATTAATTTGAAATAAATCAGTCAGCTATCAGAGGAGCAGTTAATAAATTATAGCAACCTCAATTTGGTTGCAATAGATGTCAACCACCCTTTATATGATAATACAATAAATGAATGGTTTGCTATATTTTGACATATACATAAGACAAATCTACGAAGTACTTATCATATTTTTCTACTCAATAAGGGCATATTGACCATTCCACCACAGAGCATTACGACCTCTTCCCATAATCAAAATAATGACCTGCATCGCAATCCACTGTGCATTTAATCATTTCGTTGTCTAGGGCCCATCGCATTGTTGAAGCACACATGAATGATGCACAAATCCTAATGCGACAGTCGGGGGTATAAAACAATAAAAACAAAATGCGAAAAACCCAGTAAACTAAAATTTCCAACTGAATGAAGCGATATCCATAGGATTACCCCTCTTAGAAAAACTGAAAACTACTGACTAGACTGACTACTAGAATAATAAATAATTGTAGATATGATTCCAAATGAGATTTTCTCTACTTCAATGATTTTTATTGGCTTGGGGAGAGTTCATTGTATTCGCTGCATTCGAAGGGCGAGGGTGTGACAAACATACGGTTTTTTATTTGGGAAAGTTTTAACGGAAAATAATCATTGGCTATTCTCGTCCCTAAGGAATGTTCTAAGAAAGTGAACAAAAAAAAAAACAAATACACACACAAAACGACAACAGATTTAAGTTCTCCTCGAACCTGTCTTTAGAGATTTTTGGCTTGACGCTTCTGCGAATATTGAGTGTCTCTGCATACTCAGCGACACAGAAGCATAAGCAATAGAAACTTCTTCATTTTCTCCAAAGCTGGATTTATTCTTCGACGTGAACAAGTAACATTATTAAAAAAGGAGAACAAAGAGAAAAACCACTATGGATGACATTATGGAGCTTATGGAAAATGCTGATCCCTTTAGGACATGGTGGCCAGCTATTGGGGCTGTTGTGATTGGCATCATTATTGCAGTGAGGTAAGTTTTCGCTTTCGTTTTTTTTTTTGTGCAATACCTTGTGAGTGATTTAAGGCAAGAGTTCAATAATTTTGTATAATTTGTGGTCCATAGATTATGCATAAAGTATGATGTATGAAACAGGGCTGTGGAGTGGAGCCAATTTTGCTCGACTCCGACTCCGACTCCAGCATTTCTCATCAGTTCGACTCCAACCCCGGAGTCGACTCCGGGTAATATAACTAAATCTCATTTTAATACCACTAATTTGTAGTTCCATTGTGGGGGTACCGTAAATGGATCGATATAAAGTATAGTATATATTTATGTGTGCAAAAAATAGGTCTTAATTTCACATTAGATGCCAATTGAACTCTATATTTGAAATCTAGGGCAATGTTTAATCTATAAAATAATGATATCAATACCCATCATAATATGAGAAGATATCAACAGTATATGTATTTGTGGATCAAAATTATTGTTACAATCTCAAATCCTTTAAATTTGTTGCGAGAAACATAAAGGTTTATATTCCCATATGCATGAATTTGAATCTGAATCGATTTAGACAAAATTGTATATACTTCTACCAAATCTATGTACTTAAAACTTAAATTTAAATTGGCCTTTGTGGTCATATGAGTGTAAATCGGGCGAAAGCTATATATGGGAGATATATCTAAATCTGAACCGATTTCAACCAAATTTGGCGCACATAGCTACAATGCTAATTCTACTCTCTGTGCAAAATTTGAACTAAATCGGAGCAAAAAATTGGCCTCTGAGGTCATATGAGTGTAAATCGTCCTAAAGCTATATATGGGAGCTATATATAAATCTGAACCGATTTCAACCAAATTTGCCAATTTCAACCAAAATGGGGTAAAACTCTGGCTTCTGGGACCGTATTAGTCCATATCGGGCTAAAGATATATATGGGAGCTATATCTAAATCTGAACCGATTTCAATAAAATTTGGCACACTTGACTACAGTACTAATTGTTCTTCTTGTGAAAAATTTTAAGCAAATTAGGGTAAAACTCTGGCTTCTGGGGCCATATAAGTCCATATCGGGCGAAATATATATATGGGAGCTATATCTAAATCTGAACCGATTTCTTCCAAAATCAATAGGTATCTATTCTGAGCCAAAACACATACTTGTGCCAAATTTGAAGTCGATTGGACTAAAACTGCGACCTAGACTTTGATTACAAAAATGTGTTCACGGACAGACGGACATGGCTATATCGACTCAGGAGCCTACCCTGAGCATTTTTGCCAAAGACACCATGTGTCTATCTCTTCTCCTTCTGGGTGTTGCAAACATATGCACTAACTTATAATACCCTGTTCCACAGTGTGGCGCAGGGTATAAAAAGAGAGAGAGAGAGATTGGACCGCAAATCTTTGTTCCGGAAGTAGTGCAAATTTGGATCATATCCAATGAATTTTACATGGGCTTATCATAGGACGGAAGTACTCCATTTTGACATTCTTTGCATTGCTTTAGACGCTGTGCCTTGGAAATTCATTTGGATGAAGAAATTAAAAAAAAAAATAAAAAAACAAGTATATACGGCCGTAAGTTCGGCCAGGCCAAAGCTTATGTACTCTCCATCATGGATTGCGTAGAAACTTCATCTAAACACTGCCATCCACAATCGAATTACTTAAGTTGCGGTAACGCTTGCCGATGGCAAGGTATCTTAAAACCTCCTAACACCATCTTCTAAATTGTATGTAAGTCCATACGTGGTATATATTAAATCAAAAAAGATCGATCCAATACGTATATAATTCAGTTTGACAAAGTAGACATAAAATGTTGACAAAATTTTCTACAGAAATATAATTTTAACAAAATTTTCTATAGAAATAAAATTTTCACAAAATTTTCTACAGAAATAAAAATTTTGACAAAATTTTCTATAGAAAGAAAATTTTGACAAAAATTTCTACAGAAATAAAATTTTCTATAGAAATAAAATCTTGGTAGACTATTTTTGGCTCGAGTGGCAACCATGATTATGAACCGAATAAAATTTTAACAAAATTTTCTATAGAAATAAAATTTTGACAAAATTTTCTATAGAAATAAAATTTTGACAATGATGAAAATTTTTTTATGAACCGAATAAAATTTTAACAAAATTTTCTATAGAAATAAAATTTTGACAAAATTTTCTATAGAAATAAAATTTTGACAAAATTTTCTATAGAAATAAAATTTTGACAAAATTTTCTATAGAAATAAAATTTTGGTAGATTATTTTTGGCTCTAGTGGCAACCATGATTATGAACCGATATGGACCAATTTTTGTGTGATTGGACCAATTTTGGTATGGTTGTTAGCGACCATATACTAACACCACGTGCCTAATTTAAACCGGATCGGATGAATTTTGCTCCTCCAAGAGGCTCCGGAGGTCAAATCTGGAGAACGTTTTATATGGGGGCTATATATAATTATGGACCGATATGGACCAATTCTGGCACGGTTGTTAAAGATCATATACTAACACCATGTTCCAAATTACAACGGGATTGGATGAAATTTGCTTCTCTTGGAGACTTCGCAAGCCAAATCTGGGGATCGGTTTATATGGGGGCTATATATTATTATGAACCGATGTGGACCAATTTTTGCATGGTTGTTAGAGACCATATACCAATATCATGTACCAAATTTCAGGCGGTTCGGATGAAATATGCTTCTCTTAGAGGCTCCACAAGCCAAATCTGGGGATCGGTTTATATGGGGGCTATATATAATTAAGGACCGATATGGACCAATTTTTGCATGGTTGTTAGAGACCATATACTTACATCATGTACCAAATTTCAGCCGGATCGGATGAAATTTGCTTCTCTTTTAGGCTCCGCAAGCCAAATCTGGGGATCGGTTTATATGGGGGCTATATATAATTATGGACCGATGTGAACCAATTTTTGCATGGTTGTTAGAGACCATATACCAATACTATATACCAAATTTCAGCCGGATCGGATGAAATATGCTTCTGTTAGAGACTCCACAAGCCAAATATGAGGGTCCCTTTATATGGGGGCTATACGTAAAAGTGGACCGATATGGCCCATTTTCATTACCGTAAAAGTGGACCGGTATGGCCCATTTGCAATACCATCCAACCTACATCGATAACAACTACTTGTGCCAAGTTTCAAGCCGATAGCTTGTTTCGTTCGGCAGTTAGCGTGATTTCAACGGACGGACGACGAACGGACGGACGGACATGCTTAGATCGACTCAGAATTTCACCACGACCCAGAATATATACACTTTATGGGTCTTAGAGCAATATTTCGATGTGTTACAAACGGAATGACAAAGTTAATATACCCCCATCCTATGATGGAGGGTATAATAAATTTTCTCCAATTTAATTTTTATACCCTCCACCATTGGATGGGGGGTATATTAACTTTGTCATTCCGTTTGTAACACATCGAAATATGGCTCTAAGACCCCATAAAGTATATATTCGGGGTCATAGTGAAATTCTGAGTCGATCTGAGCATGTCCGTCCGTCCGTCCGTCTGTTGAAATCACGCTAACTTCCGAACGAAACAAGCTATCGACTTGAAACTTTGCACAAGTAGTTGTTATTGATGTAGGTTGGATGGTATTGCAAATGGGCCATACCGGTCCACTTTTACGTATAGCCCCCATATAAACGGACCCCCAAATTTGGCTTGCGAATCCTCTAAGAGAAGCAAATATCATCCGATCCGGCTGAAATTTGGTACATGGTGTTAGTATATGGTCTCTAACAACCATACATAAATTGGTCCACATCGGCCCATAATTATATATAGCCCCATACAAACCGATCCCCCGATTTGGCTGGCGAAGCCTCTAAGAGAAGCAAATTTCATCCGATCCGACTGAAATTTGGTACATGGTGTTAACATATGGTCTCTGCTGACCATGCAAAAATTGGTCCACATCTGTCCATAATTATATATAGCCCCATATAAACCGATCACCAGATTTGACCTTCGGAGCCTCTTGGAAGACCAAAATGCATCTGATTCAGTTGAAATTTGGTACGTGGTGTTAATATATGGCCTCAAACACCCATGCAAAAATTGGTCGAAATCGGTCCATAATTATATATAGGCCCTATATAAACCGATCCCCAGATTTGACCTCCGGAGCCTCTTGGAAAAGCAAAATTCATCCGATTCGGTTGAAATTTGGTACCTGAAGTTAGTAATTCAGGAATTGGTTCATATCAGTCCTTAATTATATATAGTCCCCATATAAACTGATCCCCAGATTTGACCTCCGGTGCCCTTCGGAGAAGCAAAATTCCTCCGATCTCGTTGAAATTTGGTACGTGGTGGTAGTATATGATATTTTACAACTATGCCAAAAGTGGTCCATATCAGTCCATAATCATACACGGATGAAAAAGACTGTTTTTCATATGTTTGGCTATAAACATTATATGTTTGGAACACAAATTTTTAAACACAATATTTTTGAGTGCAAGCATATAATGTTCATAAACTAGCATAACATGTTTGGGACATATATGTTAATATGTTAGAACATATTATGTTTGGGACATAAAATGTTTTTAAATATAATATGCTTGGATGCAAACATATATTAATTTAGAAATAGTCTATAAACATATATGTGTTTAGTAGATTGGAGCGCTATTTAACAGGGAGCGATATTGAATTAAGTTGGTGGTTGTTGCTTGTTATTACAAAATTAACATTTTATTTTTCCTTGGGCAATTGATCAGGTATTTCTTTGATCCTTACAAACTGTGTGGTCCGCTGTTCGAATCCCCGTCCGGCAAAAGGTAAAATTAAAATAAAAAAAAATCATACAATTGAATAATTTCTTCTACAATGTTTGTATTACAGAAAAAGGTGCTAAGAACTAAAAAATCTCGTGAAAGTGAGAAAGATGTGGGGGAATATACAATTGGGCAGAAACAAAATTTTGAGCATTCAGGTCGAAAACCTATGTTGTTAGCACCTATATTACCTGTTTATTTTCATAATTCATTATGATTGTAAATATATAAATAAACAAATAAAATTCTGAGCACAATATTGTTTGGGAGAATTTTTTTAAGCATACAATATTTTTGGGTGCAAAATGCTTCCAAACATATTATATGTTCACATAATAACATATTGTTTTTTGGAAGACAACATTATTGAATTTGGATGCAAAAATACAAAATGTTTGGAAATTGACTACCCAAACATATATTGTTTAGACCAATAGGCTTTCAAACATATTATATATTGGAAGAGATCAAACATATAAATGTTTGGGCAATAGCCAAAAATGTATATGCTTGAAGCAAAATATGTTTGGGAGTATATGTTACAGAAGCGATTTTTTGTGAGCGTGTATATAGCACCCATATAAATCGATCCCGAGATTTGGTTTTGGAGCCTCTTGGAGAAGCAAATTTTATACGAGTCAGTTGAAATTTGGTACATTGTGCTAGTATATGGCCGTTAACAACCATGCCCAACTCGGTCCATATCGGTCTATAGATATATAAGCGACCCCCATATTTCAATTCTGGCTCTCTACGTATTGTCTAATATGTACCACGTATGGAATAACTCACAATTTAGAAAACGATGTTAAGAAGTTTTAAGAGACCACAACCCAAATAATTCGATTGTCGATGACAGTCTTTCGTAGAAGTTTCTACGCAATCCATGGTGGAGGGTACATATGATTCGGCCTGGGCGAACTTACGGCCGTATATACTTGTTTATTTTTATTTATTCCATTTGTTATCCCCTGCGCCACACTGTGGAACAGGGCATATGTTTGCAACACCTACACGCTCACAAAAAATCGCTTCTGTAACATATACTCCCAAACATATTTTGCTTCAAGCATATACTTTTTTGGGTATTGCCCAAACATTTATATGTTTGATCTCTTCCAATATATAATATGTTTGAAAGCATATTGGTCTAAACAATATATGTTTGGGTAGTCTAAGTTCCAAACATTTTGTATTTTTGCATCCAAATTCAATAATGTTGTCTTCCAAAAAAAAATATGTTATTATGTGAACATATAATATGTTTGGAAGCATTTTGCGCCCAAAAATATTATATGCTTAAAAAAATTCTCCCAAACAATATTGTGCTCAAAATTTTATTTATTTATTTATATATTTACAATCATAATGAATTATGAAAATAAACAGGTAATATAGGTGCTAACAACATAGGTTTTCGACCTGAATGCTCAAAATTTTGTTTCTGCCCAATTGTATATTCCCCCACATCTTTCTCACTTCCACGAGATTTTTTAGTTCTTAGCACCTTTTTCTGTAATACAAACATTGTAGAAGAAATTATTCAATTGTATGATTTTTTTTTTTATTTTAATTTTACCTTTTGCCGGACGGGGATTCGAACAGCGGACCACACAGTTTGTAAGGATCAAAGAAGTAGCTGATCAATTGCCCAAGGAAAAATAAAATTTTAATTTTGTAATAACAAGCAACAACCACCAACTTAATTCAATATCGCTCCCTGTTAAATAGCGCTCCAAGCTACTAAACACATATATGTTTATAGGCTATTTCTAAATTAATATATGTTTGCATCCAAGCATATTATATTTACATACATTTTATGTCCCAAACATAATATGTTCTAACATATTAACATATATGTCCCAAACATGTTATGCTAGTTTATGAACATTATATGCTTGCACTCAAAAATATTGTGTTTAAAAATTTGTGTTCCAAACATATAATGTTTATAGCCAAACATATGAAAAACAGTCTTTTTCATCCGTGTAGAAGGAGACGAGATAGACACATGGTGTCTTTGGCAATAATTCTCAGGGTGGGTCCCTGAGTCGATCTAGCCATGTCCGTCTGCCGGTCCGTCTGTGAACACATTTTTGTGATCAAAGTCAAGGTCGCAGTTTAAGTCTAATTGCCTTCAAATTTGGCACAAGTTCCTGTTTTGGGTCTGAATAGAACCCTATTGATTTTGGAAGTAATCGGTTCAGATTTACATATAGCTTCCATATATATCTTTCACCCAATATGGACTTATATGGACCCAGAAGCCAGAGTTTTACCTTAGGTTAGGTTAGGTTAGGTTAGGTTATGTGGCAGCCTGATGTATCAGGCTCACTTAGACTATTCAGTCCATTGTGATACCACAGTGGTGAACTTCTCTCTTAGCACTGAGTGCTGCCCGATTCCATGTTAAGCTCAATGACAAGGGACCTCCTTTTTATAGCCGTGTCTGAACGGCGTTCCACATTGCAGTGAAACCACTTAGAGAAGCTTTGAAACCCTCAGAAATGTCACCAGCATTACTGAGGTGGGATAATCCACCACTGAAAATCTTTTTGGTGTTCGGTCGTAGCAGGAATCGAACCCACGACCTTGTGTATGCAAGCCGGGCATGCTAACCATTGCACCACGGTGGCTCACCTGCACCACAGTGGCTCCTCTCATTTTGGTAGATTTTTTTTTGGTATGAGTGGCAACCGTTTTTGGTGTTCGGTCGTAGCAGGAATCGAACCCACGACCTTGTGTATGCAAGACGGGCATGCTAACCATTGCACCACGGTGTCTCCCAAGACTATGTTAAGAAAGTTTTTTATAGAAATAATATTTTGACAAAATTTTCTGTAAAAATAAAATTTTAACAAAATCTTCTATAGAAATAAATTTTTGACAAAAATGGCCTACAGAAATAAAATTTTCGGAAAATGTTCTATAGATATAAAATTTTGACAAAATTTTCTATAGCAGTAAAATAAGATATAGAAACAAAATTTAAATGGAAATAAAATGTTATCAAATTTTTTTATAGAAATAAAATTTTGACCAAATTTTCTATAGAATACTATAGATAAAAAGTTTTCTATAGAATAAATAAATTAAAATATAGAAACAAAATTTGAATAGAAATAAAATTTGAACAGAAATAAAATGTTAACAATTTTTTTTATAGAAATAAAATTTTGACCAAAGTTTCTATAGAAATAAAATTTTGACAAAATTTTCTATAGGAATAAAATTTTGACAAAATTTTCTATAGAAATAAAATTTTGACAAAATTTTCTACAGAAATAAAAGTTTGACAAAATTTTCCATAGAAATACAATTTTGCCAAAATATTCTAGAGAAATAAAATTTTGACAAAATATTCTATAGAAATTCAATTTTGACAAAGTTTTCTATAGAATCAAAATTTTGACAAAATTTTCTATGGAAATAAAATATTGACAAAATTGTCCATAGAAATAAAATTTTGACAACATTTTCTATAGAAATAAAATTTTCTATTTCTATAGAAATAAAATTTTGACAAAATTTTCTACAGAAATAAAAGTTTGAAAAAATTTTCCATAGAAATAAAATTTTGCCAAAACATTCTAGAGAAATAAAATTTTGATAAAATATTCTATAGAAATTTAATTTTGACAAAGTTTTCTAGAATCAAAATTTTGACAAATTTTTCTATAGAAATAAAATTTTGACAAAATTTTCTATAGAAATAAAAGTTTGACAAAAATTTCCATAGAAATTAAATTTTGACAAAATATTTTAGAGAAATTAAATTTTGACAAAATATTCTATAGAAATAAAATTTTGACAAAATTTTCTATAGAAATAAAATTTTGACAAAATTTTCTACAGAAATAAAAGTTTGAAAAAATTTTCCATAGAAATAAAATTTTGCCAAAATATTCTATAGAACTAAAATTTTGACAAAATTTTCTATAGAAATAAAATTTTGTATAGAAATAAAAGTTTGACAAAATTTTCCATAGAAATAAAATTTTGACAAAATATTCTATAGAACTAAAATTTTGACAAAATTTTCTATAGAAATAAAATTTTGTATAGAAATAAAAGTTTGACAAAATTTTCCATAGAAATTAAATTTTGACAATATATTTTAGAGAAATAAAATTTTGACAAAATTTTCTACAGAAATAAAAGTTTGAAAAAATGTTCCATAGAAATAAAATTTTGCCAAAATATTCTATAGAAATAAAATTTTGACAAAATTTTCTATAGAAATAAAATTTTGACAAAATTTTCTACAGAAATAAAAGTTTGAAAAAATTTTCCATAGAAATAAAATTTTGCCAAAATATTCTATAGAACTAAAATTTTGACAAAATTTTCTATAGAAATAAAATTTTGTATAGAAATAAAAGTTTGACAAAATTTTCCATAGAAATTAAATTTTGACTAAATATTTTAGAGAAATAAAATTTTGACAAAATATTCTATAGAATCAAAATTTTGACAAATTTTTCTATAGAAATAAAATTTTGACAAAATTTTCTATAGAAATAAAAGTTTGACAAAATTATCCATAGAAATTAAATTTTGACAAAATATTTTAGAGAAATAAAATTTTGACAAAATATTCTATAGAACTAAAATTTTCTATAGAAATGAAATTTTGTATAGAAATAAAAGTTTGAAAAAATTTTCCATAGAAATAAAATTTTGACAAAATATTCTAGAGAAATGAAATTTTGATAAAATATTCTATAGAAATAAAATTTTGACAAAATTGTCTATAGAAATAAAATGTTGACAAAATTTTCCATGGAAATAAAAATAAAAAATAAAATTGTGACAAAATTTTCTATAGAAATAAAATTTTGACAAAATTTTCTATAGTAATAAAATAAAATATAGAAACAAAATTTTAATAGAAATAAAATGTTATCAAATTTTTTATAGAAATAAAATTTTGACCAAATTTTCTATAGAATACTATAGATAAAACATTTTCTATAGAAATAAAATTGTGAGAAAAATTTCTATAGAAATAAAATGTCGTATGAATTTTACATTATCGTTAGAAGTTGCATCATAATCCTCATCTGTTACTTATCATCTAAGGTAAGTATATATAAACATACCACCATTTTACCTTACATGCCAACGAGGATTCACTTGAACCATCCTTTTTATTGGAATATACCTAAACAATTGTGGCAGCTTAACAAAACAAATTTGAAAATTCTTCCTCTTCCGCTGCAAAAGACGCCAATATAAACTTTGTCCTAAGCATTCATGAGAGCTTTTTGCGTTTGTAATTTAAATATGCAAATGTATTTTGATTTCATTTTAAAAGAAATTTACTCAGATGAGAAAAGAGAACACCGCAAATTTAATGAAGCGCAGAAAAACGAGCATGACAATAAAAACTTGGAAAAACTCCATCAAAATGGGTAGTTATGATAGATATATGGGTTATTCCAATATAAATAGTATAGATTGAGTTAAAAGTTTGTGAAGAACATTGATCTCTAAGGAAAAATGTTTCAACATCGAAATGTCACTCTCATGGTATGGTTTTTTCATGGAATATCCCATATAGCTGTCTCTACGAATATTCTGGTTAGATTTCTTCACAAGCAATTTCCACATATATCAAACGTTTGTCGACTATTTAAATGACGAAGAAGAAGAAGAAGACGAAGAAAAAAAAAACAGCAATGCTCAATAATTGAAGTACATTATTCTCAACATAATGGTATTTTATCAATACGTGAGATGGCAATAACGAAGCGAAAATAAGTAAACCAATTATTGGCAATTTCTAATGGAATGACTAGAGAACGTACTCTGAATGCGACATCGATTAAATTGGGGGAGTATGAGTTTAAGTGTAATTTAGTATTTTTTTTTTATTCTTGGAAATTGTATTGTAATCATATCATATCATACTGTCAGTAACAGGTTCGACGAATCTCAGATACGCCGCATATCGTATCGAATAAAATTTACAAACTTATTCTTGAGAAGCATTAGTAGTGGTAACAAAAGAACGTTTAGCAGTTTAGAAGTTCTGTTCATTCTAAGGACCAATGCTTCAATATAATATATCACTATGCAATGTCATACATATTAATTTAACCCTTTCGAAATTATACGAACAAATTTGGAATATATGTAAAATTGTATTCTTTCCATTACATCTGAAACTAAGGTTGTTTCCAATTAAAGTTGTCTGTTTTAATTAAACGAAGTTTCTTTTGATTCGCTTGTGTGGGTATAATACACTAGTCTATAAATAGATATGATTGACTGTATTGGGTATTTGTGTGCCGATGACGATATTTGCATGTTGATGGGAAAAAGACCTTTACGCCTTAGTTAGTCGACTTACTATATGGATGGGACATGGTTCGATTCTCTATCCAAGCAAAAGGTAAAAATAAAATAAAAAAAAAACATTTTACCATTGAACCAAGGGAGCCACCGTGGTCATGGTTTCAATCCAAGTTTCGACTCGACCGATACTGTAATGATGGTGACATTTCTGAGTGTTTCAAAGCTTCTCTAAGTGGTTTCACCGAAGTGTGAAAAGCCGTTCGGACTCGGCTAAACAAGAAGGTTCCTTGTTGTTGAGCTAATCATAGAATATGGCATCAGTCAGTGATAAGAGAGAATTCACCACTATAATATCGCAATGGACTGAATAGTCTAAGTGAGCTTGAAATTTCGACAAAATTTTCTAGAGAAATACAAATTTGACAAAATTTTCTCTACAAATGAAATTTTGACAAAAATTCCCATAGAAATAAAATTTTGACCAACATTTTCAATATAAATACAATTTTGACTAAATCTTCTATAGAAATAAAATTTTGACAACATTTTCTATAGAAATAAAATGTTGACCAACATTTTCTCTGAAAATAAATATTTTACAACATTTTCTCTAGAAATAACATTTTGACAAAAATTCCTATAGCACTAAAATTTTGACAAAATTTTCTATAGAAATAAAATTTTGACAACATTTTCTATAGAAATGATATATTGACAACATTTTCTATAGAAATAAAATTTTGTCAAAAATTTATATAGAAATAAAATTTTGATCAAATAGAACTTTTTGACAAAATTTTATTTCTATAGAAAAATTTGTCAAAATATCATTTTTATAGAAAATTTTGTCAAAATATCATTTTTATAGAAAATTTTTTCAAAATTTTATTTCTATAGAAATTTTGGCCAACATTTTAATAATATGACCAACATTTTATTACTATAATAAATTTGGTCAAAATTTTATCTCCATAGACATTTTTTTAAATTTTATTTCTATAAAAAATTTTGTCAAAATTTTATTTCTATAGAAAAGTTTGTCAAAATTTTATTTCTGTAAAAACTTTTATCAACATATAATGTTCACAAAATTTTCTAGAGAAATAAAATGTGACAAAATTTTCTATAGAGATAAAATTTTGACCAAATTTTCTATGGAGATATCATTTTGACAAAATATTCTAAAAAAATAAAATTTTGACAAAATTTTCTACAGAAATAAAATTTTGACAAAATTTTTTATAGAAATAAAATTGTGACAAAATTTTCTATAGAAATAAAATTTTGACAAAATTTTTTATTGAAATAAAATTGTGACAAAATTTTCTATAGAAATAAAATTTTGACAAATTTTTCTTTAAAAATAAAATTTAAAAAAAAATGTCTATGGAGATAAAATTTTGACCAAATTTATTATAGAAATAAAATTTTGGTCAAATTTATCTATAGAATTAAAATGTTGGCCAAAATTTCTATAGAAGTAAAATTTTGAAAAAAAAATTTCTATAAAAATGATATTTTGACAAAATTTTCTATAGATATAAAATCTTGACAAAATTTTCTATAAAAATTATATTTTGACAAATTTTTCTATAGAAATAAAATTTTGTCAAAAATTTCTATTTGATCAAAATTTTTTTTCTATATAAATTTTTGACAAAATTTTATTTCTATAGAAAAATTTGTCAAAATATCATTTTTTTACTGTTTTCTAGATTGGTAGAATTCTTCATATTTTGGTAGATTTTGCAAAATAATCATCTCCAAATTATGTATAGAAATCTATAGCAAATATCTATAGAAAATGTTGACAAAAACTTTCTATAGAAATCAAATTATGACAAAAATTTTCTAGAGTAATAAAATTTTGACAAAATTTTCTAGAGAAATAAAAATTTGACAAAATTTTCTCTACAAATGAAATTTTGACAAAAATTCCCATAGAACTAAAATTTTGACAAAATTTTGTATAGAAATAAAATTTTGACCAACATTTTCAATATAAATACAATTTTGACTAAATCTTCTATAGAAATAAAATTTTGACAACATTTTCTATAGAAATAAAATGTTGACCAACATTTTCTCTGAAAATAAAAATTTTACAACATTTTCTCTAGACATAATATTTTGACAAAAATTTTGTCAAAAATTTATATAGAAATAAAATTTTGACAAATAGAACTTTTTGACAAAATTTTATTTCTATAGAAAAATTTGTCAAAATATCATTTTTATAGAAAATTTTGTCAAGATTGTATTTCTATAGAAAATTTTGTCAAAATATCATTTTTATAGAAAATTTTTTTCAAAATTTTACTTCTATAGAAATTTTGGCCAACATTTTAATTCTATAGAAAAATATGACCAACATTTTATTACTATAATAAATTTGGTCAAAATTTTATCTCCATAGACATTTTTTTAAATTCTATTTCTATAAAAAAATTTGTCAAAATTTTATTTCTATAGAAAATTTTGTCACAATTTTATTTCTATAAAAAATTTTGTCAAAATTTTATTTCTATAGAAAAGTTTGTCAAAATTTTATTTCTGTAAAAACTTTTGTCAACATATAGTGATCACAAAATTTTCTAGAGAAATAAAATGTGACAAAATTTTCTATAGAGATAAAATTTTGACCAAATTTTCTATGGAGATAACATTTTGACAAAATATTCTAAAAAAATAAAATTTGGCAAAAATTTCTACAGAAATAAAATTTTGACAAAATTTTTTATAGAAATAAAATTTTGACAAAAATTTTCTATAGAAATAAAATTTTGACAAAATTTTTTATTGAAATAAAATTGTGACAAAACTTTCTATAGAAATAAAATTTAAAAAAAATGTCTATGGAGATAAAATTTTGACCAAATTTATTATAGAAATAAAATTTTGGTCAAATTTACCTATAGAATTAAAATGTTGGCCAAAATTTCTATAGAAGGAAAATTTTGAAAAAAAAATTTCTATAAAAATTATATTTGACAAAAATTTTCTATAGATATAAAATCTTGACAAAATTTTCTATAAAAATTATATTTTGACAAATTTTTCTATAGAAATAAAAATTTTGTCAAAAATTTCTATTTGATCAAAATTTTATTTCTATATAAATTTTGACAAAATTTTATTTCTATAGAAAAATTTGT
>NC_134397.1:215818757-215862799 GCF_050003625.1 Haematobia irritans | reverse complement strand
TTTACTAGCAATGGTAGATTTATAGAAATAGATAGATTTTTCAAAAAATTCTCTTCAACAAAATTTTCAAAAAAAAAATTTCTATAGATATAAAATTTTGACAAAATAGAAAAAAATAAAATCTTGACAAATTTTCTATAGAAATAAAATTTTCTATAGTAATAAAATTTTGACAAAATTTTCTATAGAAATAAATTTTAAACAAAATTTTCTATATAAATAAAATTTTGTCAATTTTCTATAGAAATACAATTTTGACAACATTTTCTATAGAAATAAAATGTTGATAAAATTTTCTATAGAAAAAAAAATTTGACAAAATTTTTTATAGAAATAAAATTTTGACCAAATTTTCTATAGAAGTAAAACCTGGATAAAACTTTCTATATAAATAATATTTTGACAAAATTTTCTATAGAAATAAAGTTTTGACAAAATTTTTAATAGAAATAAAATGTTGACAAAATTTTCTATAGGTATCAAATTTTGACAAAATTTGCTATATAAATTTTCTGAAGAAATACAATTTTGACAAAAATTTCTGTAAAAATTGAAGTTTGACAAAATTTTTGACAAAATTTTCCATCTAAAATAATATTTTGACTAACTTTTCTATAAAAATAAAATGTTAACAAATTTTTCTATAGAAATAAAATTTTGACACAATTTGCTATAAAAATAATATTTTGACAAAATTTTCTATAGCAATAAATTTTAGACAAAATTTTCTATAGAAATAGAATTTTGTCAATTTTCTATAAAAATAAAATTTTGACAACATTTTCTATAGAAATAAAATTTTCTATAGTAAAAAAATTTTCCTAAAATTTTCTATAGAAACAAAATTTTGACCAAATTTTCTATAGAAGTACAAATTTGACAAAACTTTCTATAAACATAATATTTTGACAAAATTTTCTATAGAAATAAACTTTTGACAAAATTTTTAATAGAAATAAAATGTTGACAATATTTTCTATAGATATCAAATTTTGACAAAATTTGCTATATAAATTTTCTAAAGAAATAAAATTTTGACAAAAATTTCTGTAACAATAGAAGTTAGACAAAATTTTCCATCTGAAATAATATTTTGACAAACTTTTCTATAAAAATAAAATTTTGACAAAATTTTCTATAGAAATAAAAGTTTGACACAATTTGCTATAAAAATAATATTTTGACAAAATTTTCTATAGAAATAAATTTTAGACAAAATTTTCTATAGAAAGAGAATTTTGTCAATTTTCTATAGAAATAAAATGTTGACAACATTTTCTATAGAAATAAATTTTAGACAAACTTTTCTACAGATTTAAAATGTTGACCAAAATTGTCTACACTGATGATATTTTGAAAAAATTTTCTATAAAAATAAAATTTTGACAAATATTTCTATAGAAATAAAATTTAGACAAAACTTTTTGACAAACTTTTCTGTAGAAATAAAATTTACAGAACATGTTCTACAGAAATAAATTTTAGAGAAAATTATCTATAGAAATAAATTTTAGGAAACATTTTGTATATAAATGAAATTTAGAGAAAATTTTGTAAAAAAATTAAATTTTGACAAAATTTCCTATAGAAATAAAACTTTGACGAAATTTTCCGTAGAAATAAAATTTTGAAAAGAAATTTTATAGAAATAAAATTTTGAAAAGAATTTTTATAGAAATAATATTTTGAAATTTTGACTGAGACTATTCAGTCCATTGGGATACTACTGCGGTGAACTCCTCGATTAGAATTGAGTGATGCCTGCTTCCATGTTTAGCTCAATGACAAATGACCTCCTTTATAGCGATTCCGATCAGCGTTTCACATTGTGGTGGCACCACTTAGAGAAGCTTTGAAATACTCAGAAATGTCACCAGCATTACTGAGGTGGGATAATCTAACGCTGGATCGGTCGGGTTGAAACTTAGATTGAACCCCGGGAGATTGACTCCCGTGGTCCAATGGTAAAATGTGTTTTTGTTTTTGTAGTTAATTTTACCTTTTTCTATAGTAATAAAATTTTAACAAAATTTTGTATAGAAATAAAATTTTGACAAAATTTTATATAGAAATAAATTTTAGACACAATTTTTTATAGAAATAAAATTTTGTCAATTTTCTATAGAAATAAAATTTTGACAACATTTTCTATAGAAATAAAGTTTTGACAAAATTTGTAATAGAAATAAAATGTTGAAAACATTTTCTATAGATATCAAATTTTGACAAAAATTTCAGTAAAAATAAAATTTTGACAAAATTTTCTATAGAAATAAAATTGTGACACAATTTGCTATAAAAATAATATTTTGACAAAATTTTCTATAGAAATAAAGTTTTGACAAAATTTTCTATAGAAATAAATTTTAGACAAAATTTTCTATAAAAATAAAATTTTGTCAATTTTCTATAGAAATAAAATTTTGACAACATTTTCTATAGAAATAAAGTTATGACAAAATTTTTAATAGAAATAAAATGTTGACAAAATTTTATATAGATATCAAATTTTGACAAAATTTGCTATATAAATTTTCTAAAGAAATACAATTTTGACAAAAATTTCTGTAAAAATAGAAGTTTCACAAAATTTTCCATCTGAAATAATATTTTGACAAACTTTTCTATAAGAATAAAATTTTGACAAAAAAAATTTGACAATAGAAATAAAATTTTGACAAAATTTTCTATAGGAAAAAATTTTGACAAATTTTCTATAGAAATAAAATTTTGAAACAATTTTCTATAGAAATAAAATTTTGGTCAAAATTTTCCACAGATTTAAAATTTTTACCAAAATTTTCTACAAAAATGATATTTTGAAAAAATTTTCTATAAAAATAAAATTTTGACAAAATTTTCTATAGAAATAAATTTAGACAAAATAAATGTTGACAACATTTTCTATAGAAATAAATTTTTGACAAACTTTTCTATAGAAGTCAAATTTAGAGAACATATTCTACAGAAATAAATTTTAGAGAAAATTTTCTATAGAAATAAATTTTAAGAAACATTTTGTATATAAATGAAATTTAGAGAACATTTTGTAAATAAATTAAATTTTGACAAAATTTCCTATAGAAATAAAATTTTGACGAAATTTTTTGTAGAAATAAAATTTTGACAAAAATTTCTATAGAAATAAAATTTTGAAACGAATTTTTATAGAAATAAAATTTTGAAATTTTGACTGAGACTATTCAGTCCATTGTGATACTACTTTGGTGAACTCCTCTATTAGCATTGAGTTTAGCTCAATGGCAAATGACCTCCTTTATAGCCGATTCCGAACAGCGTTTCACATTGTGGTGGAACCACTTAGAGAAGCTTTGAAATACTCAGAAATGTCACCAGCATTACTGAGGTGGGATAATCTAATGCTGGATCGGTCGGGTTGAAACTTAGATTGAACCCCGGAAGATTGGCTCTTGTGGTCCAATGGTAAAATGTGTTTTTGTTTTTGAAGTTAATTTTACCTTTCGCCTGAATGTAGAATCGAACTATGCACCATCTATTTCATAAGCCGACAAACGGGGCCGTGAAGATCTTTTTCTTATCAGCACGCAAATAATGTCACCGGCACACAAATAAATAAAAAATATTTATAGACTATTGTGTAATGCACACACAAGTGAATTAAAAGAAACATCGTTTAATCAATACAGACAATTTTAATTGGAAACAACCTTAGTTTCAGATACAATGGAAGGAAAGTAATTTTACATATATTCCAAATTTGTTCGTATAATTTCGAAAGGTTTAAATTAATATGTATGGCATTGCATAGTGCTATATAATATTGAAACATTGGTCTTTAGAATGAACAGCACTTCTAAACTGCTAAACGTTCCTTTGTTACCACTACTAATGGTTCTCAAGAATAAATTTGTAAATTTTATTCGATACGATATGTGGTGCATATAAGATTCGTCCTGGTCGAACCTGTTACTGCCAATATGATGTGATATGATTACAATACAATTTCCAAGAATAAAAAAAAATACTAAATTACACTTAAACTCATACTCCCCCAATTTAATCGATGTCGCATTCAGAGTACATTCTCTAGTCATTCCATTAGAAATTGCCAATAATTGGTTTACTTATTTTCGCTTCGTTATTGCCATCTCACGTATTGATAAAATACCATTATGTTAAGAATAATGTACTTCAATTATTGAGCATTGCTGTTTTTTCTTCCTCGTCTCGTCGTCTTCTTCTTCGTCATTTCAATAGTCGACAAACGTTTGATATATGTGGAAATTGCTTGTGAAGAACTCTAACCAGAATATTCTTAGAGACAGCTATATGGGATATTCCATGAAAAAAACCATACCATGAGAGTGACATTTCGATGTTGAAACATTTTTCCTTAGAGATTAATGTTCTCCACAAACTTTTAACTCAATCTGTACTATTTATATTGGAATAACCCATATATCTATCATAACTACCCATTTTGATGGAGTTTTTCCAAGTTTTTATTGTCATGCTCGTTTTTCTGCGCTTCATTAAATTTGCGGTGTTCTCTTTCTTCATCTGAGCAAATTTCTTTTAAAATGAAATCAAAATACATTTGCATATTTAAATTACAAACGCAAAAAGCTCTCATGAATGCTTAGGACAAAGTTTATATTGGCGTCTTTTGTAGCGGAAGAGGAAGAATTTTCAAATTTGTTTTGTTAAGCTGCCATAATTGTTTAGGTATATTCCAATAAAAAGGATGGTTCATGTGAATCCTTGTTGGCATGTAAGGTAAAATGGTGGTATGTTCATATATACTTACCTTAGACGATAAGTAACAGGTGAGGATTGTGATGCAACTTCTAACGATAATTTAAAATTCATACGACCATTTTTATGTTGTTCCATTAGTGCTACGTTAGCTAACGAACTTTTAAATTGTTCCAGATAGGTCCATAATTCTATATAGCCCTTATATAAACCGATACCCATATTTGACCTCCGGAGTCTCTTGGAGGAGTGAATATTATTCGAACCGGTTGAAATTTGGTATGTGATGTTGGCATAAGTCCCCTAATAACCATGCACAAATTGGTCCACATTTATCTATAATTATATAGGTTAGGTTAGGTGGCAGCCCGACTACTTACACTATTCAGTCCATTGTGATACCACATTGGTGAACTTCTCTCTTAATTTATTTATAGCACCCATCTAAACCGATCACCAAGTTTTGCTTGCAGATCCTCTTGAAAGAACAAATTTCATCCGATCGAGATGAAATTTGGTATCTGCTGTTAGTCTATGCCCTTATCAACCATGCAAAACTTTGTCCATATTAATCCATAATTTTATATAGCCCCATATAAACCAATACCCACATTTTTTTTTGGGAAGCTCTCTGAAGAGCAAATTAAAATCTTATTTTTGTAGAAGGTTTTGTCAAACTTTCTTTTATGAAAAATCATCTTATTTAAGACCTATTTTTATGGAAAAATTTGTTAAAATTTTATGTTTATAGAAAATTTTCTCAAAATTTTATTTCTAAATAAAATTTTCTCAAAACTTTATTTCTATAGAAAATTTGCTCAAAATTTTATTTCTATAGAAAAGTTGATCAAAGTTTTATTTCTACGAAAAATTCTGTCAAAACTTTATTTCTATAGAAAATTTTATCAAAATTTTATTTCCATAGAGAATTTTATCAAAATTGTATTTCTATAGAATTCTACGGAAAATTCGGTCAAAATTTTATTTCCATAGAAAATTTTGTCAAAATTTTATTTCTATAGAAAATTTTGTCAAAATTTAATTTCATAGAGAATTTTATCAAAATTGTATTTCTATAGAATTCTACGGAAAATTCGGTCAAAATTTTATTTCTATAGAGAATTTTGTCAAAATTTTATTTCTATCGAGATTTTTATCAAAATTGTATTTCTATAGAAAATTATGTGAAAATTGTATTTCTATAGAAAATTTTGGCAAAATGTTATTTCTATAGAAAAGTTTTTCAAAATTTTATTTCTATAAAACATTTTCTCAAAATTTTATTTCTATAGAAAATTTTCTCCAAATTATATATCTATAGAAAATTTGGTAAACAAAAATTATTTCTATAGAAATATTTGTAAAAATTTTATTTCTATAGAAAATTGTATCAACATTTTATTTCTATAGAAAATGTTCTCAACATTTTATTTATACAGAAGTTTTGTTAAAACTTTATTTCTATAGAAAATTTTGTCAAAATTTTATTTCTATAGAGAATTTTATCAAAATTGTATTTCTATAGAATTCTACGGAAAATTCCGTCAAAATTTTATTTCCATAGAAAATTTTGTCAAAATTTTATTTTTACAGAGAATTTTATCAAAATTGTATTTACATATAATTCTACGGAAAATTCTGTCAAAATTTTAATTCTATAGAAAATTTTGTCATAATTTTATTTCTGTAGAGGTTTTTGTCAAAATTGCATTTCTATAGAAAATATGTGAAAATTTTATTTCTATGAAGACTTTTATCAAAATTTTATTTCCAAAAAAAAAATTTTTTTGCAAAATTTTATTTCTATAGAAAATTTTGTCAAAATTTTATTTCTATAGAAAATTTTGTCAAAATTTTATTTCTATGGAAAAGTTTTTCAAAATTTTATATCTATAAAAAATTTTCTCAAAATTTTATTTCTATAGAAAATTTTCTCCAAATTAAATGTTTATAGAAAATTTGGTAAAAAATGTATTTCTTTAGAAATTTTTCTAAAAATGTTATTTCTATAGAAAATTGTATCAACATTTTATTTCTATAGAAAATTTTGTAATTTTTTTAGTTATTCAAATTATATTTCTATAGAAAATGAAAGTACTTAGGTGGAGAGGAAGATTTTGGAAAATCTACCAAATATCTAAAATTCTACAAATCTATCAAACAGTGGAACAAAATGTTAGTAAAAGATATGGAAAACATTTAAATCTAAACCAATTTTGAGGCAACTTCGCCAAAGTGTATTTATGATTTATAGGTCGATAGATTTGTATTAGAAATAAAGGAACATTTGGGTCACTTTTACAAGTTTCGACTTAGCAGTGGCGATTTTGTAAGGAAAATGTGGGAATTTTTTCCATTTTTGCCCAAATCGGAAAAACATATATATGGAAGCTATATAGAAATCTGAACCGATTTCAAACAAATTTGACATATATACTTGGTATTTTAATTATACTACCTGTGCACAATTTTACGTAAATCGGACTACAACTTTTACCTGATATGGCGGAAAATCGGGCGAAAGATATATATTAGAGCTATATCTCAATCTGAACCGATTCCAATCAAATTTGGACCTGATTATAGTACTTGGGAGCCACCGTGGTGCAATGGTTAGCATGCCCGCCTTGCATACACAAGGTCGTGGTTTCGATTCCTACTACGGCCGAACACCAAAAAGTTTTTCAGCGGTGGATTATCCCACCTCAGTAATGCTGGTGACATTTCTGAGGGTTTCAAAGCTTCTCTAAGTGGTTTCACTGGAATGTGGAACGCCGTTCGGACTCGGCTATAAAAAGGAGGTCCCTTGTCATTGAGCTTAACATGGAATCGGGCAGCACTCAGTGATAAGAGAGAAGTTCACCACTGTGGTATCACAATGGACTGAATAGTCTAAGTGAGCCTGATACATCGGGCTGCCACATAACCTAACCTAACCTAGTACTTATTGTTCTCCTGGTGCAAAATTTCAAGCAAATTAGGGTAAAACTCTGGCTTCTGGGTCCATATAAGTCCATATTGGGCGAATGATATAAAGGGTGATTCTTTTGAAGTTAGGATTTTCATGCATTAGTATTTGACAGATCACGTGGGATTTCAGACATGGTGTCAAAGAGAAAGATGCTCAGTATGCTTTGACATTTCATCATGAATAGACTTACTAACGAGCCACAACGTCGAATTTTCAGTGAATGGGCCCTAGAAAAGTTGGCAGAAAATCCGCTTTTTTATCGACAAATTTTGTTCAGCGATGAGGCTCATTTCTGGTTGAATGGCTACGTAAATAAGCAAAATTGCCGCATTTGGAGTGAAGAGCAACCAGAAGCCGTTCAAGAACTGCCCATGCATCCCGAAAAATGCACTGTTTGGTGTGGTTTGTACGCTGGTGGAATCATTGGACCGTATTTTTTCAAAGATGCTGTTGGACGCAACGTTACGGTGAATGGCGATCGCTATCGTTCGATGCTAACAAACTTTTTGTTGCCAAAAATGGAAGAACTGAACTTGGTTGACATGTGGTTTCAACAAGATGGCGCTACATGCCACACAGCTCGCGATTCTATGGCCATTTTGAGGGAAAACTTCGGAGAACAATTCATCTCAAGAAATGGACCGGTAAGTTGGCCACCAAGATCATGCGATTTGACGCCTTTAGACTATTTTTTGTGGGGCTACGTCAAGTCTAAAGTCTACAGAAATAAGCCAGCAACTATTCCAGCTTTGGAAGACAACATTTCCGAAGAAATTCGGGCTATTCCGGCCGAAATGCTCGAAAAAGTTGCCCAAAATTGGACTTTCCGAATGGACCACCTAAGACGCAGCCGCGGTCAACATTTAAATGAAATTATCTTCAAAAAGTAAATGTCATGGACCAATCTAACGTTTCAAATAAAGAACCGATGAGATTTTGCAAATTTTATGCGTTTTTTTTAAAAAAAAAGTTATCAAGCTCTTAACAAATCACCCTTTATATGGGATCTATATCAAAATATGAACCGATTATTTCCAAAATCAATAGGGTTCTATTTTGACTCAAAACAGGAACTTGTGTCAAATTTGAAGGCAATTGGACTTAAACTGCGACCTTGACTTTGATCACAAAAATGTGTTCACAGACGGACGGACGGACAGACGGACGGACGGACAGACGGAGGGACGGACAGACGGACATGGCTAGATCGACTGGACCCACCTTTTGCCAAAGACACCACGTGTCTATCGAGTCTCCTTCTGGGTGTTGCAAACATATGCCCTTTTCCACAGTGTGGCGCAGGGGATAAAAAATTAAATAAATAAAAATAAAAAATGAAATTGGAGAACAATTTTTTTATTATTATACCCTTCACCACTACTGTGGTACAGGGTATAATAAGTTTGTGCATTTGTATATAACGCCAAGAAATAGTGGTCATAGACCTATCTTTTAGTATACCGATCGGCTTAGAATTAAATTCTGAGTCGATTTAGCGATGTCCGTCTGTATATGTAATTTTGTGCACAAGGTACAGCTCGCAATTTAAGTCCGATCGTCCTCAAATTTGGCACAGGGCCGTTTCTTGGGACAGAGACAATCGCTACTGGTTTTGGAAAAAATCAGTTCAGATTTAGATATAGCTGCCATATATACTTATCCCCGATTTGGTCATAGTTAGCGTGTTTATCAACCGATTTTCTTGAAATACCGTACATCCAAATATTTTATGAATCTCGAAAATCTTGCAAAATATCAGCCAAATCGGTTCAGATTTAGATATAGCTCCCATATATATATATATATATATATATATATATATATATATATATATATATATATATATATATATATATATATATATATATATATATATATATATATATATATATATATATATATATATATATATATATATATATATATATATATATATATATATATATATCTTTCGTCCGATTTGAACTTATATGGCCTTAAAATCCAGGGTTTTGCCATGATTTGCTTCAAATTTCGCACAAGTAGTACGTTTAGTAGTATCGGTAATTTTGCCAAATTTGGTTGAAATCGATTCAGATTTAGATATGGCTCTGTCCGATTTGCATATAATATAGTCGGATCCGCCCGACTTTAGACTTTACTTACTTGTTTTTTTTTTTAATTTCTTCATCCAAATTAATTTCCAAGCCACAGCGTCTAAAGCAATGCAAAGAATGTCAAAATGGAGTACTTCCATCCTATGATAAGCCCATGTAAAACTCTTTGGAGATGATACAAATTTGCACTACTTCCGTATCAAAGATTGGCGATCCAATCTACTTTTTGAAAGCTATTTTTTTTTTTGCTGGGATATAATGGTTTATTGAGAAAATTTTTGTTTTTCTCTGTACACACAAAAACCTACGAACTTCTATTATAACCCAATATATGGTCCATTGGCAATACAGTGAAACCTCTCACAAGTGAACACCACTCACAGTTGCCTAAATTTTGTTCATATTTGGGAGGTGTCCACTTGCTTTTAATGTGATAATATAGTAAGAGTCTTATGAAAATTGTCCACTTTTGGAAGGTGACCGGTTTTCAGAGTGTCCATGTTTAAGAGGTATCACAGTATTCATATTAAAATCCCTGTTTCTTACATCATACTTTACGCATAGTCTATGGACCACAAATTATACAAAATTATTGAACTCTTGCCTTAAATCACCCACAAGGTATTGCACAAAAAAACCAAAACGAAAACTTACCTCACTGCAATAATGATGCCAATGACAACAGCCCCAATGGCTGGCCACCATGTCCTAAAGGGATCAGCATTTTCCATAAGCTCCATAATGTCATCCATAGTGGTTTTTCTCGTTGTTCTCCTTTTTTTAATAATGTTACTTGTTCACGTCGAAGAATAAATCCAGCTTTGCAGAAAAACGAAGAAGTTTCTATTGCTTATGCTTCTGTGTCTCTGAGTATGCAGAGACACTCAATATTCGCAGAAGCGTCAAGCCAAAAATCTCTAAAGACAAGTTCGAGGAGAACTTAAATCTGTTGTCGTTTTGTGTGTGTATGTGTTTTATTTTTTGTTCACTTTCTTAGAACATTCCTTGGGGACGCGAATAGCCAATGATTATTTTCCGTTAAAACTTTCCCAAATAGAAAACCGTATGTTGTCACACCCTCGCCCTTCGAATGCAGCGAATACAATGAACTCTCCCCAAGCCAATAAAAATCATTGAAGTAGAGAAAATCTCATTTGGAATCATATCTACAATTATTTATTATTCTAGTAGTCAGTCTAGTCAGTAGTTTTCAGTTTTTCTAAGAGGGGTAATCCTATGGATATCGCTTCATTCAGTTGGAAATTTTAGTTTACTGGGTTTTTCGCATTTTGTTTTTATTGTTTTATACCCCCCCGACTGTCGCATTAGGATTTGTGCATCATTCATGTGTGCTTCAACAATGCGATGGGCCCTAGACAACGAAATGATTAAATGCACAGTGGTTTGCGATGCAGGTCATTATTTTGATTTTGGGAAGAGGTCGGAATGCTCTGTGGTGAAATGGTCAATATGCCCTTATTGAGTAGAAAAATATGATAAGTACTTCGTAGATTTGTCTTATGTATATGTCAAAATATAGCGAACCCTTCATTTATTATATTATCATATAGAGGGTGGTTGACATCTATTGCAACCAAATTGAGGTTGCTATAATTTCTTAACTGCTCCTCTGATAGCTGACTGATTTATTTCAAATTAATAAAATATTCTGATGATCTATTGTATTCAGAAATAATAAGTTATTCGTGATGGAATTCAAACTTGATAGTGTGATTATTTTAAATTAGGGTGGAAAAAAGCAAGCGACTATCCGTTGATCCTTTCCAGCATTTATGTGTGATTAAATCATCGGTTTCTCGTACCATTATTCATTATGACTGGCAGTGTTGCTTTATGTACAAAAAGTAGACGAAAAATAAAACGGTGACAACACCAGAAATGATCCGAAATTTGAAGGCCTGAAATCCATGTCGCAGTGGTAAGTTAGGATAGGTATAGTGGCAGCCCGATATTTCAAGCTCACAATTCAGGCATGCAGATGCAATGCAGAAAATGTCACCAGCATTACAGACGTGGGATAATCCACCGCTGAAAAACTTTTTGGTGTTTGGTCGAAACTGGGTTTGAACCCACCACCCTGTGTATGATATTTCCACAGCACTCAGCACGCGTCAACCAAGAATGGCTTAAAAAGAAGTTTTCGCGCTGCATTGCTACCGCACAATGGCCACCAAATTCTCTGTATATGATTTCGTTGCACTTTTGCATGAGCCTGGACATAGACTACAGCAAATGTCACAACGAGACGATTGAACAGTACAATATTCACCTAATATGGGTAACTTGCCACAGGAACATACCACAGACCTGCGAACAAGATTGCCACTAGAGCCAAAAATAATATTTCAAAATTTGGAGAAAATTTTACCAAAAACCTACCATGCAGAAAAAAAAATTATTTTGCACAATTTTATTTCAATAGAAAATTTTCTTAAATTTTAATTAATATAGAAATTTTCTCAAAGTTTTATTCCTATCGAAAATTTTGTCAAAATTTTATTATATTTTTATTATTTATAAAAAAATGTTGTCAAATTTTTTCTATAGAAAATTTTGTCAAAATTTTATTTCTATAGAAAATTTTCTCAGAATTTTATTTTTTAAAGAACATTATCTCAAAATTTTATTTCTATAGAAAATTTCCTCAAAATTTTATTTCTATAGAAAATGTTGTCTAAATTTTATTTTTATAGAAATTTTTCTCAAATTTTTATCTCTATAGAAAATTTTGTCAAAATTTTATTTTTATAGAAAATTTTGTCAAAATTTTATTTCTATCGAAAATTTTGTCAAAAGTTTATTTTTATAAAAAATTTTGTCAAAATTTTATTTCTATAGGAAATTTTGTCAAAATTTTATTTCTGTAGAAAATTTTGTCAAAATTTTATTTCTATAGAAAATTTTGTCAAAATTGTATTTCTATAGAAAATTTTATTTCTATAAAAAATTTTGTCAAAATTTTATTTCTATAGGAAATTTTGTCAAAATTGTATTTCTATAGGAAATTTTGTAAAAATTTCATTTTTATAGAAAATTTTCTCAAAAATTTATTTCTATAGAAAATGTTGTCAAAATTTTATTTCTATAGAAAATTTTGTCAAAATTTTATTTCTATAAAAAATTTTGTCAAAATTTTATTGCTATAAAAATTTTCTCAAAATTTTATTTCTATAAAAAATGTTGTCAAGATTTTATTCCTATAGAAAATTTTGTCAAAATTTTATTGCTATAAAAATTTTCTCAAAATTGTATTTCTATAGAAAATGTTGTCAAAATGTTATTTCTATAGAAAATTTTGTCAAAATTTTATTTCTATAAACAATTTTGTCAAAAGTTTATTTCTATAGAATATTTCGTCACAATCTTATTTCTATACAAAAATTTGTCAAAATTTTATTTCTATAGAAAATGTATTCAATATTTTATTCCTATTGAAAATTTTGTCAAAATTTTATTTCTATAGAAAATTTTGTCAAAACTTTATTTCTATAGGAAATTTTGTCAAAATTCCATTTCTGTAGGAAATTTTGTAAAAATTTTATTTCTATTGAAAATTTTCTCAAAAATTTATTTCTAAGAAAATGTTGTCTAAATTTTATTTCTATAGAAAATATTCTCAAAATTTTATTTCCATAGAAAATGTTGTCAAAATTTTATTTCTATAGAAAAGTTTGTCAAAATCTTATTTCTATAAAATTTTTTTTTATTTTGTTTCTATAGAAAATTATGTCAAAATTTTATTTTTATAAATTATGTTGTCAAGATTTTATTCCTATAGAAAATTTTGTCAAAATTTTATTGCTATAAAAATGTTCTCAAAATTTTATTTCTATTGAAAATTTTCTCAAAATGTTATTTCAATAGAACGTTTCGTCAAAATTTTATTTCTATAGAAAATTTTGTCAAATTTTTTTTTCTATAAAAATTTTGTTAAAATTTTATTTCTATAGGAAATTTTGTCAAAATTTTATTTCTATAGAAAATGTATTCAAAATTTTATTCCTATTGAAAATTTTGTCAAAATTTTATTCCTATTGAAAATTTTGTCAAAATTTTATTTCTATAGAAAATTTTGTCAAAATTTTATTTCTATAGGAAATTTTGTCAAAATTCCATTTCTGTAGGAAATTTTGTAAAAATTTTATTTCTATTGAAAATTTTCTCAAAAATTTATTTCTAAGAAAATGTTGTCTACATTTTATTTCCATAGAAAATATTCTCAAAATTTTATTTCCATAGAAAATGTTGTCAAAATTTTATTTCTATAGAAAAGTTTGTCAAAATCTTATTTCTATAAAAAATTTTTTTATTTTGTTTCTATAGAAAATTATGTCAAAATTTTATTTCTATAAATTATGTTGTCAAGATTTTATTCCTATAGAAAATTTTGTCAAAATTTTATTGCTATAAAAATGTTCTCAAAATTTTATTTCTATAGAAAATTTTGTCAAAATTTTATTTCTAAAAAAAATTTTTTTATTTTATTTCTATAGAAAATTATGTCAAAATTTTATTTCTATAAAAAATGTTGTCAAAATTTTATTCCTATAGAAAATTTTGTCAAAATTTTATTTCTATAGGAAATTTTGTAAAAATTTTATTTCTATTGAAAATTTTCGCAAAAATTTATTTCTATAGAAAATGTTGTCTAAATTTTATTTTTATAGAAAATTTTCTCAAAATTTTATTTCTATAGAAAATGTTGTCCAAATTTTATTTTTATAGTAAATTTTCTCAAAAATTTATTTCTATAGAAAATGTTGTCAAAATTTTATTTCTATAAAAAATTTTTATTTTATTGCTATAGAAAATTATGTCAAAATTTTATTTCTATAAAAATGTCAAAATTTTATGCCTATAGAAAATTTTGTCAAAATTTTATTGCTATAAAAATGTTCTCAAAATTTTATTTCCATAGAAAATGTTGTCAAAATGTTATTTCTATTGAAAATTTTGTCAAAATGTTATTTCTATAAAAAATTTTGTCAAAAGTTTATTTCTATAGAAAATTTTGTCACAATTTTTTTTCTATAGAAAAATTTGTCAAAATTGTATCTCTATAGAAAATTTTGTTAAAATTTTATCTCTATAGAAAAATTTGTCTAAATTTTATTTCTATAGAAAATTTTGTTAAAATTTTATTTCTGTAGAAAATTTGTGAAGTTCCTCATTGTTGGAGAGGAATATTTTGCAAAGTCTACCAAAACATATACAATTCTAGCAATCTACCAAACAGTAAAAAATCTACCATTTTTGGTAGAATTCTTCCGACTGTGGCAACCGTGATGAGTCTAGGAACTACCTTACCTTCAAGCTCATACTGAGTAAGAAGTCAGAGGTTGTAACGACAATATGACACATTTAAACTTAACCGCTCATTAGGTTTACTACCAAGTTCTTCTGATATCAGCAGTAATGGGTTGCTGCCTGATAGGCGAATTTGCATTGGTGTGAAGTATAGTGACTTCTACACGAGTTTTTGAGACGTAAGCAATATTTTAGGAGCATGGGGTATGGTAAAAACTACTAGTGGCTACATATAATATATATTTTTAGTTAATGTGATATTACAAGTTAATGAATAGTTAAGTGAGCCTGAAATAAAGCTGCCATTAAGGTTAGGGTAGGTTGAAAAGAGGATTCAAGTTCCCTGTCTCATATCGGCTAAAATACATCAGAACCAGTATTCTGCTTGTTGTGCGCTCTAATTCCTTTTTTCCATCTTACCTTGCTTTTATTCCAGAATATTGAATAACGCTCTCGATTTTAATCACGCTCATGTTTCCACACACGTCGCAAAGGTAAATTACTCATAAAATTATTCGTGAGTCTAGATTTTTTCGTGAGTCAAAACATTTTCGTGCGCGAGTACAAATTTTCTTTTCGTGAATGTGCGTGAGTCCTGAGTGTGCGTGAGTAAGATTTTTCCGTCGTCAGTGTGCGTGAGCGTGAGTAAAATATTACTCACGTGCACCCCTCTAGTCCCCAATCAGCTATCAATCTCCCATCCTCTGCTACTCCTATTCGGCACAGATGCTCTTAAGGCTAGATGCCAGATCATTATTCCCACGGTCCTCCTGACTGTCCTTGAGTAATTCTCTAACATTTTTCTTATCTAGGTCATTCTATAGTATTTTTGTTGCCTTTCCGACTGTTGTATTGGTCCACATATCTTTACGTATCTCCCGTATCCATTCATCCAACTCGGCCCGCGTTGCCTCTTTGCATCCTCCAAGTTCACGTCCCTATGTGTCCTAGATCTTATCGCCAGTTCATTGCCCTTTGAGTTCGCTCTTATTTCGGCGTGACCCGGAACATGGTGCGGATCCTACTATATGGTAGGATCCGATGGTTATGATTTTGCATTCCAATACGGTTCGATTGTTATGCTTTTGTGTTCCAATACGGTTCGCAATTGAGCCGCAATGTTTGCTATTGCTTCATTGCCTTCTGGAAATCTATGATAATGTTAGGGTTTTGTGGTCTCGTCTTATTTCCATGTCATTTAACACATTACGTTGTGACATTGTGATTGTGTTGTGGTCCTGTAATTGGAATAAGATATTGGTGTCTGGATCCTCTCTATATACGCCCAGTTCCGTCCTCTCACCCATCTTTCATCCGTCGGTGTAGGAAATATTTCCACCTAGTATCTGATCTGGGGTCGCAACCTCCATTTTACTGGCGTCAGAATGTGACACTTGGCAGCTATTCCCACCTCAGGATACGATCTTGTATTTTTGCGTCATCCGTCATTTCACAAACCGTCTTTGCTACTATCCTTTGATGGTTTGTCAAGTTTTGTGTTTTCGTCATTATCCCAAAAACTTCAATGTTAGCGAAGCTATGGCGATTACCACCTAACCTTGACTATTCAGTCGATTGTGATCTTCTATCACTGAGTGCTTTCCGATTCCATGATTATCACAATGGCAAGGGGATTTCCGTTTTATAGCCGCGTCTGATGTGTTTCACATCCCGATGAAACCACTTAAATCTTTGAAGCAATCAGAAATGTCATCAGCTTAACTAGGAGGAGATAATCCACCGATGAAAAAAATTTTATGGTATTCAATCGAATTAGGGATTGAACCCAGGTCCATTTGTACGCATGGCGGGCATGCTAATATTGATCCATGGCAGCTTCTAAAAATACCAATGTGTCAATCATCTCTAGAGGCGCTTCACCTGGAATGGACCAAAATAGCGTCGACAGTTTGAAGTCCATAATTTGTGCCAAAGGTAGCCAATTCAAACTAATCTATAATGATTATAAAATATGGCATGATTATAAAATTGTATATTAATTCCACAATGGAAAAAAATAGCGCTTCACTTTGTTGCAATACATATCAGCCAACCTTAACTCCCCGAATTACAGTTTAACTATTTTCCATTGGATCCGTCTTCTATGCGAAATAGCCCTTTAATTTATTAGGATCGACTTGTGGCAGTATTAAAACCACTGTGCAACATAAATCAACATTCATATACTGGCGTGTAATGATCACCCCCATATTTTTCACTATCTGGCCTAGGTCCCATAATTTGGCATTTCATTCATTCATATTCAATAACAGTAACTAACCCCTTTCGGATGCTGTCTGCTGATATTACTGCTGCTGATGATGATTTTGCTGTTGGAATAATAAATTCATAAGCCAATCCCCCCATTATAGCTGAGTATAGACAATGCTTGGCTCAGTCATTACAGAGATAAAGAGAGAGAAAGAGACAGAGAGAGCGAGAAGGAGAGGAAGTGTAGTGGAGTGCATTATTCAAACAATTGAAATTAAATTGATGCATCACCCATCCATCCAACCGTCCATGCGTTGCAGTCGATTTATGTACGCACGATTTTCATTTTCCTCTTTGTTGGACAATTTGGTGAAATTTCCTGTTACTCATTATTTTTTTCCACACTTTTATGATTTCCTGATACTTTTGCCACAATCACGTATACTGAACGTTGGAAGCATTGTCAGCACAGAGAGGGTCAGCCAGCTTGTTCATGTATCAGAATTGAAATCTTCCATTTGGAAAAAATGTATTGTGGGATTATGATTTAATCTCAGGACATGAATGAGAACATTCATAATGAAAGTGCATTCAGCAGGTACGTCTTTGCATTATATGGAAAATTATATTTCATGTGGAAAATTAAAAATTAACATACAACAATGGGCAACAATATTTACATGTAGAACAAGGTAGTTATTTTTTTTTTTTTGGTTAAGGTTTAAAGGTAAACAAGTATATACGGCCGTAAGTTCGGCCAGGCCGAATCTTATGTACCCTCTACCAGGGATTACGTAGAAACTTCTATGAAAGACTGCCATCCACAATCGAATTACGGCTCAACCGCAGTTTATGGGCCCCTCACCGAATTGCGTAAATTTCATATATGTTGTGGCATTCGGTGAACTCTGTCCAACGAAGTGACCCATAGCCGGGGAAGTACCCAGGCCTTGAGATATAGCCCTCGAAAGGATCAATAAAAACTTGATATATCTCCTTTGTTTGTTGTCCAATCTGAACTGATATCATATGAAGGCTCATTTAATGCACTTTTATACGCAATATATATTTTTATACCCACCACCATAGAATGGTGACGGGGGTATAATAAGTTTGTCATTCCGTTTGTAACACATCGAAATATCAATTTCCGACTATATATTCTTGATCAGGGAGAAATTCTAAGACGATATAACGATGTCCGTCTGTCTGTCTGTCTGTTGTAATCACGCTACAGTCTTCAATAATGAAGCAATCGTGCTGAAATTTTGCACAAACTCGTCTTTTGTCTGCAGGCAGGTCAAGTTCGAAGATGGGCTATATCGGTCCAGGTTTTGATTTAGTGCCCATATAAACCAACCTCACGATTTTGGGTCTTGAGCTTATAGAAATCGTAGTTTTTATCCAATTTGCCTGAAATTTGAAATCTAGAGGTATTTTAGGACCATAAAGAGGTGTGCCGAGTATCGGTCCATGTTTTGGTATAGCCCCCATATAGACAGATCTCCCGATTTTACTTCTTGGGCTTATAGAAACCGCAGTTTTTATTCAATTTACCTGAAATTGGAAATCTAGAGGTATTGTAGGACCACAAATACGTGTGTCAAAAATTGTGAGTATCGGTCCATGTTTTGGTATGGTCCCCATATAAAACGACCTCCCGGTTTGGGGTCTTGAGCTTATAGAATCCGAAGTTTTTATCCTATTTGCCTGAAATTGGAAATCTAGAGGTATCATAAAGAGGTGTGCCGAAAACGGTCAGTATCGGTCCATATTTTAGTATAGCCCCCATAAGAACGATCTCCCGATTTAACTCCTTGGGTTTCTAGAAACCGTAGTTTTTATCTGATTTGCCTAAAATTGTAAATATTCTGGTATTTTAGGCTCACAAAAACGTGTATCGGATTAAGTTTTTATCGGTGCATTTGATAATGCCTCCATATAGACCGACTTCACTTCTTGAGGGTGTAGAAGGCGCACTGATCATGAAAATTGCTTGAAACTCAATGTAAAATTTCCAGATTTTACTTCTACAGATTTAAGATTTCAAATCAAGACGTTATTTTATAATTTTCTTGCACACTTACAAGAGATGTTAATGATCCCTCTAAAACTCAAACAAAAATGGTTCTTATAAATCCAGAATCTGATATAGTCCTCATAGGTGAAATCTTTAAATTTATCTTCGGGAAGTGTCCTAAAGTCCTCAAGCCCTCCTGAAATTTCAAAGGAAACCCTAATATTTGGTTCATGGTGGGGGGTATTTAAGATTCGGCCCGGCCGAACTTAGTGCTGTATATACTTGTTCAAGTTCAATTAGTATAAAATTCAGGAAAAATATTCACTTAGGCTTTCGCTTTTCCAAATCCGAATTGCCGGGCCTCACGCCTAACACCTGCCATCAGATTTTGTACAGCCACCTTGTCCACCTTCTTCGCCGCAGAAAGCCAGTTTGCCTTGCACTGCTGCTCGTCCTTAGCAGTTTTTTGGTCTTCTTTAGGTTCCGCTTGACAACAGCCCAGTATTTCTCAATTGGGCGGAGCTTTGGCGTGTTGGGAGTGTTCTTGTCCTAAGGAACCACCTGCACGTTGTTGGCGGCGTACCACTCCATGACCTTTTTACCGTAATGGCAAGATGCCAAATCCGGCGAAAACAGTACGGAACAACCGTGTTTCTTCAGGAAAGACAGCAGGCGTTTATTCAAACACCCTTTCACGTAAATTTCTTGGTTGACAGTCCCGGAAGCTATGAAAATGCTGCTTTTCAAGCCACAGGTACAGATGGCTTGCCAAACCAGATATTTCTTTGCGAACTTTGACAGTTTTATGTGCTTGAAAATATCTGCTACCTTTCCCCTTCCTTTTGCGTATAAAACTCCTGTCCCGGAAGCTGCTTGTAGTCGGCTTTGACGTAGGTTTCGTCGTCCATTACCACGCAGTTAAACTTCGTCAGCATCGTCGTGTACAGCCTCCGGGATCGCGCTTTGGCTGTCGTATTTTGTTTATCATCGCGATTTGGAGTCACTACCTTCTTGTAAGTCGATAGTCCGGCTCGCTTTTTGGCTCGATGCACGGTTGTAGACGATACACCCAGCTTATTTGTGGCATCTCGGAGAGAGAGGTTAGGGTTTCGCTTGAAACTACTGGCAACTCTCTTGTCGTCTCAGCGGCTTCCGGTTTTCGATTTCCCCCCGATCCAGACTTCCTGGCTGTCGACAAACGTTCCCCAAACACTTTGATTACATTTGTAACGGTTGATTTGGCAACTTTTAGCGATTTCGCCAGCTTTGCGTGCGAGTAGCTCGGATTTTCGGGATGCGCGAGCAAAATTTTGATACGCTGCTCTTCTTGCTTGGACGGCATTTTGACAACTGAAGAGTGAATTCCAAAATCAAAATAGGAGCAACATTCTACACACACACCTTCAAAATGAGGGGTGTTCAGGTTTTTTAAATGCAAAATTGAAAGAAATACGTCAAGTTTATATTGACCAAATTTTGACCGTATCACCCTTTAGAGCATAAAAGCTGATATTTTATGTGTTTTTACTGATATTTGAAATCACTGTAGACTGATCTACGCCGACAATCAAACAGAACTCAGGTCTAGAACCATGTAAAATGAAGTTAGTTTCTTTCGATTTTCTTAAACGAATTGACGAAAAAAATAAGATTCACTATAGAAATTGATCAAAAAAATTTTGCTACAAATTTAAAACATAATGTTAGATTATGTATAGTGGCAGCCGATTTTATGTTTATGTTAAAAGGAGACCCCTCCTTTTTATAGCCGAGTCTGAACGGCTTTTCACATTTCTGAGAGGGTATAATCCACCGCAGAAAAACTTTTTAATGTCTGATAGAAAGCCGGATTGAACCCACGACTCTTTATATACAAGGTGGGGACACTAAACATAGCATCATTGTAGCTCTCTAAAATTTTGTTCCAAATATTGACATCACATGTCGAATTTCCATCGAATCAGACGAATATTTCGGAATTTCTAATACCATCCGAAGTGCATCAACAAAAACTTATTATGCCAATTTTCAAGTCGATAGTTTGTTTCGTTCGGAGACCAAAATCAATAATTACATCTTGTTCAAGCGATATCGCAGGAACCGTCCATTTCAACATCTTTTGGATATCCAACCCAGGAATGTAAGGGTTGGTGTTCACCTTCTAGAGCGTGAGATCCAACGTTGCAAGCGAGAGCCTCTAGATAAGACAGGATACCATCAAGCTACAAAGTTAAACCTGTTCTCGGAGTTCTACCACCGCCATCGCAGTAGGTGACTTTCCACAGCAGACTATGATAAGCGCCTTAATTCTTACCAGATCAACGTCAGTTCGTGATTTCAAATATAGAATTCGTGAAGGCATGGGGAAGCCACTTAACTATGACAGTTTTCTTTGAATACCCATATAACACATCTTATTGGTTATATTTTTATTGATAAACCAACCAACCAATTTAAGATTTTTTTGCGACAACAACCATTTCAGTCACGTCTACATCCCTTTACTCATTTGGCACCAGCTTATTTGTTAAATGCCTCTTATAAAGGCATTCAAATATTTATGATTTGCTAATTGCCAGCAAATATTTGACCACCAAAATCGCTTTGAGTTTGTTAAGTGTGCATTTGTAATTAATCGCTTTACTTAGTGGAGCGTGCGAATTTGTATCACATTATTATTAAAGTAAATCATGCGTTAAATTATAAATGCAAATATTGTCAGGATCAAAATCAAATGCCAACTATTTGTGTAATGATAAAATTATCTATATTATGAGAAAATGTCGAATATCAAAATTAATGGGATATTTTCGTATTGATTGACTAATTGACAGCTAATGCCAATCAAATGCATATATACATTTCTAGATACAAATTGGATAAAAGCCATAATGAATTGTGAAATATAATAAATAAATTAAATACTGTATTTTCTGGTTATTTCCGAAGTTTTTTTTTTTTTTTTTTTTTTTTTTGAATAATAGAATTTTTGTATATACAGCTTTAATACCGAACAACAAATTTTAGTTCAATTCTTATGTTAAAAAAAAAATACATAATATAGCCTATAGGCAAATCCATGTAGATGTAAATGATTTTATTTCTCAGTATTTACACAATATTATCTCTAAAGGGTGATACGGTCAAAATTTGGTCAATATAAACTTGACGTATTTCTTTCAATTTTGCATTTACAAATCCTGAACACCCCTCATTTTGAAGGTGTGTGTGTAGAATGTTACTCCTATTTTGATTTTGGAATTCACTCTTCAGTTGTCAAAATGCCGTCCAAGCAAGAAGAGCAGCGTATCAAAATTTTGCTCGCGCATCGCGAAAATCCGAGCGACTCGCACGCAAAACTGGCAAAATCGCTAAAAGTTGCCAAATCAACCGTTACAAATGTAATTAAAGTGTTAGGGGAACGTTTGTCGACAGCCAGGAAGTCTGGATCGGGGGGAAATCGAAAACCGGAAGCAGCTGAGACGACAAAGAGAGTTGCCGATAGTTTCAAGCGAAACCCTAACCTCTCTCTCCGAGATGCCGCAAATAAGCTGGGTGTATCGTCTACAACCGTGCATCGAGCCAAAAAGCGAGCCGGACTATCGACTTACAAGAAGGTAGTGACTCCAAATCGCGATGATAAACAAAATACGACAGCCAAAGCGCGATCCCGGAGGCTGTACACGACGATGCTGACGAAGTTTAACTGCGTGGTAATGGACGACGAAACCTACGTCAAAGCCGACTACAAGCAGCTTCCGGGACAGGAGTTTTATACGCAAAAGGAAGGGGAAAGGTAGCAGATATTTTCAAGCACATAAAACTGTCAAAGTTCGTAAAGAAATATCTGGTTTGGCAAGCCATCTGTACCTGTGGCTTGAAAAGCAGCATTTTCATAGCTTCCGGGACTGTCAACCAAGAAATTTACGTGAAAGAGTGTTTGAATAAACCTCTGCTGCCTTTCCTGAAGAAACACGGTTGTTCCGTACTGTTTTGGCCGGATTTGGCATCTTGCCATTACGGTAAAAAGGCCATGGAATGGTACGCCGCCAACAACGTGCAGGTGGTTCCCAAGGACAAGAACCCTCCCAACACGCCAGAGCTCCGCCCAATTGAGAAATACTGGGCTATTGTCAAGCGGAACCTAAAGAAGACCAAAAAAACTGCTAAGGATGAGCAGCAGTTCAAGGCAAACTGGCTTTCTGCGGCGAAGAAGGTGGACAAGGTGGCTGTACAAAATCTGATGGCAGGTGTCAAGCGTGAGGCCCGTCAATTCGGATTTGGAAAAGCGAAAGCCTAACTGAATATTTTTCCTGAATTTTATACTAATTGAATTTGAAAAAGAAATTTAATTTGATTTTTTAAATAAACGATTTCACCGATTTACACGCGTTTTCCTTGACCAAATTTTGACCGTATCACCCTTTATAAATATATTAAAGTTAAAAGTCAAATTTTGAGATTTTAAACAAAAAATTATGAGGAATAATTTTTAGCGTATTTGACAAAAAGGAAAGTGAAGTTAGAAAACGGAAACCCCATAGAAGCTACAAAGGCTGTAGAGTCGTAGTCTTGAAGTGGGAGCCTAAAGTCGGGGACGTAAAAATTTGCTGATTCAATCTATTTCAATGCTTATCACCACAATTATGACATTCTATCTGTAAAAAAGTCGGTTTTCGATAAATTCGTAGATATGATATATAACATATTCTTGATTAGGTTTCAATGTCAAGACTACACTGAAAGAAGAGTGTTAATTTTTGGGGAACAAAGTTTTAGACAAACAAAGTTTTCTTTTTACAAAAAAAAAAAAATAATTTACAAAGCAAATAAAAAAGTTTGGAGATAAACGTTGAGTCACTTATCATAAATGTGGGATTGAAAAATCTAAATTAAAGTCATTGAGAGATCTCAAAATTGTCTCCAAAGATGCACAATTAGTTCTATGAGGAGGAATAGTAAAATAATCATCATTCGCAAACAATGTACTGCTACATTGAAACCAATCAACCCAAAAAGAGAGGACAATGCCTTAATTATTTTATAAATTAACAAAACACAAAACTTTATTCTACGGGATTGAAGAGAATCCAAATGAATTAGTCTACATCTACCCAGCAAAAAAAATCGTCGCCAAAAAAGTAACGAAAATGTTTTTTTGGATCCGAAAGTGGTGCATAATGACGCAGAAGCGATGAATTTAACATGGGCTTGTCATAGGACGGAAGTCCTCCACTTCAACAGCGGTTGCACTGAATTTGCATCACTTCTTTAGGTGTAATCCGAATTTAGCGTTTTGGATGTAAATTAAAAAATTCTGATAGCTGATAGCCTAAGTAGCTAATGCTAGATTTTTCTCTATTATTCTTATATTTACTAGTTTAACAAATAAATAAATAAATAATAAAAAATTCTGTTATATTTTGTCAAATAAAAAATTTTTATAATTTTTTATAATTTTTAATGGATTCTAACGCTTGTTGGAAACGTTTGACCTCAAATATTTTCAAAAATGCACAAATTTTTTTCAGATTGAATTTAGCATTTTTTCGACAAAATTTAAATGATTTGTGCCATTATATGAATTCTTACTATGTTTTTAACCTATTTGAAACAAAAAAAAAGTTAAAATTACCTATTAAAAGTATGAACAAATCAAGTTATAAAAAATTGAATTAAAAGAACTTCCTGGGTAGTTAAAATAAATAACATCAATGGGAGTGCATCTTCTGGAATTGCTTTTAAAGTTGAGCCTTTGGAAGAACTTCCAAATTTTTTTTGTTGGGTAGCTTCATTTGAAGCCATTCGATCCGTAAAAGGCACAGATGATTGTGCGAAACTTTGAATTTATATTTATTTTGGATAAATAAAGAAATAATCTACCAAAATGTTCAGAAAATTTGACCAAACCAACAGATCTTATTTTGCAAAATTTTATATAGAAAAATTTGTCGAAATTTGACAAACATTCTTTTCCTCTTTTGGTTAAGCTACTCTTGTAGTTTAGTCAACGCAATGGTTTTTAAGCTGAGATCAAAACAACAAATATGATTGAAGTACAAACCAACAATAACAAAACAAATGAAGTAAGAGGAAGCACGCTCAAAATAAACCCAGCCAACTGCACTCAAATCGATGATTTGAAATTGGCAAAGGAAAAGAGAAATGTTTGTACAGACTTATTTCGGCAAAAGTCGACTATCATAAACCTTTTGTCGGAAGGTTCAAGTGTGGTTCACTTTGGGTTTGGTGAACAACAAGATTTTGTTCTGATAATTGGTTGATAGTTTTGCTGCAAGTAAAGGATGCTTGCAGTCTAAAGGGCTTTGCCCAAATGACTTTGACAAACATTATTTTCCTCTGTTGGTTAAGCTACTCTTGTAGTTTAGTCAACACAATGGTTTTAAAGCTGAGATCAAAACAACAAATAAAATTTTATTTCTATAGAAGATTTTGTCAAAACTTTATTTCTATAGAAAATTTTGTCAAAATTTTATTTCTATAGAAAATTTTGTCAAAATTTTATTTCCATAGAAAATTTTGTTAAAATTTTAGTTCTATAGAAAATTTTGTCAAAATTTTATTTCTATAGAATACTTCGTCAAAATTTTATTTCTACAGAACATTTTGTCAACATTTTATTTCTATAAAAAATTTTGTCAAAATTTTATTTCTATAGAAAATTTTTGTCAAAATTTTATTTCTATAGAAAATTTTGTCAAAATTTTATTTCTATAAAAAATTTTATCAAAATTTTATTTCTATAAAAAAATTTTGTCAAAATATTATAGAAATATACTATAGAATATTTTGTCAAAATTATATTTCTAAAGAAAAATTTTTCTATAGAAAATTTATTTCTTTAGAAAATTTCGTCAAAACTTTATTCATATAGAAAATTTTGTACAAATTTGATTTCTATAAAAAATTTTGTCAAAACTTTATTTCTATAAACAATTTTGTCAAAACTTTATTTCCAAAAAAAAATTTTGAAAAATTTTATTTCTATAGAAAATTTTGTCAAAATTTTTATTTGTAAAGAAAGTTTTGTCAAAATTTTATTTATAGAAAAATTTTTGTCAAAATTTTTTTTCTATAGAAAATTTTGTCAAAATTTTATTTCAATAGAATATTTTGTCAAAATTTTATTTCTATAGAAAATTCTGTAAAAATTTTATTTTTATAGAAAATTTTGTTACAATTACATTTCTATAGAAAATTTCGTCAAGACTTTAATACTATAAAAAATTTCGTCAAAACTTCATTACTATAGAAAATTTCGTCAAAACTTTATTAATATAGAAAATTTTGTAAAAATTTGATTTCTATAGAAAATATTGTCAAAATTTTATTTCCATAGAAAATTTTCTCAAAAATTTATTTCTATAGAACATTTTCTCAAAATTTTAATTTCTATAGAAAATTTTGTGAAATTTTATTTCTATAGAAAATTTTGTGAAATTTTATTTCTATAGAAAATTTTGTCAAAATTTTACTTCAATAGAAATTTTTATTTCTGTAGAAAATTTTGTCAAAATTTTATTTCTATAGAAAATTTTGTCAAAATTGTATTTCTATAGAAAATGTTGTCAAAATTTTATTTCTATAGAAAATTTTGTGAAAATTTTATTTCTATAGAAAATTTTGTTAAAATTGTATTTCTATAGAAAATTTTGTCAAACTTTTATTTCTATAGAAAATTTTGTCAAAATGTTATTTCTATAGACAATTTCGTCAAAACTTTATTACTATAGAAAATTTCGTGAAAACTTTATTACTATAGAAAATTTGGTAAAAATTTTATTTCTATAGAAAATTTTGTAAACATTTTACTTCTGTAGAAATTATCGTAAAAATTTTCTCAAAATTTTATTTCTATAGAAAATTTTGTCAAAATTTTATTTCTATAGAAAATTTTATCAAAATTTTATTTCAATAGAAAATTTTGTCAAAATTTTATTTCTATAGAAAATTTTGTCAAAATTTTATTTCTATAGAAAATTTGGTAAAAATGTTATTTTGTATAGAAAATTTTGTCAAAATTTCATTTCTATAGAAAATTTTCTCAAAATTTTAATACTACAGAAAAAGTTGTAAAATGTTACTTCCATAAAAAATTTTGTAAAAATTTTATTTCTATAGAAAATTTTGTCAAAATTTTATTTCTATAGAAAATTTTGTCAAAATTTTATTTCTATAGAACATTTTGTAAAAGTTTTATTTCTAATGAAAATTTTGTAAAAATTTTATTTCTATAGAAAATTTTTTCAATTTTTTTTCTATAGAAAATTCTGTCAAAATTTTATTTTTATAGAAATTTTTGTTAAAATATTATTTCTACAGAAAATATTCTCAAAGTTTTATTTCGTACAGAAAACATTGCTAAAATTATATTACTATAGAAAATTTTGTCAAAATTTTATTTCTGTAGAAAATTTTCTCAAAGAAAACATTGTTAAAATTTTATTTTTGATAGAAATTTTGTTTAAATGGTATTTCTATAGAAAATTTCGTAAAAATTTTAATTCTATAGAAAATTTTGCCAAAATTTTATTTCTATAGAAATTTTTTTCAAGATTGTATTTCTATAGAAAATTTTTTCAAGATCTTATTTCTATAGAAAATTTTGTCAAAATTTATTTCTTAGAAAATTTTTTCAACATTTTATTTCTATAGCAAATTTTATTTCTATATCAAATTTTGTCAAAACTTTATTTCCAAAAAAAAAAATTGGAAAAATTTTATTTCTATAGAAAATTTTGTCAAAATTTTATGTCTATCGAAAATTTTATTTCTATAGAAAAATTTTTTCAAGATTGAATTTCTATAGAAATTTTTGTAAAAATTTTATTTCTATAGAAAATTTTCTCACAATTTTATTGCTATAGAAAATTTTGTCAAAATTTATTTGCAAAAAATATTTTTAAAAATTTTGACAAAATATAAATTTTGTCAAAATTTTATTTGCGAAAAAAAAAAATTGAAAAATTTTATTTCTATAGAAATTTTTTCAAAATTTTATTTTGTATAGAAAAATTTGTCAAAATTTCATTTCTAAAGAAAATTTTGTCAAAATTTTATTTATAGAACAAATTTTGTCAAAATTTTATTTTTATAGAAAATTTTGTCAAAATTTTATTTGTAAAGAAAGTTTTGTGAAAATTTTATTTATAGAACAAATTTTGTCAAAATTTTATTTTTTTAGAAAATTTTGTCAAAATTTTATTTGTAAAGAAAGTTTTGTAAAAATTTTATTTATAGAAAAAATTTTGTCAAAATTTTATTTCTATAGACAATTTTGAAAAATTTTCTCAAAATTTTATTTTTATAGAATATTTTTCAAGACTGTACTTCTATAGAAAATTTTGTCAACATTTTATGTCTATAGAAAATTTTATCAAAATTGTATTTCTATAGAAAATTTTGTCAAAATTTTATTTCTTTAGAAAATGTAGTCAAAGTTTTATTTCTATAGAAAATTGTATCAAAATTTTTGTTTCTATAGAAAATTTTGTCAAAATTTTATTTTTATAGAAAGAAAGGAGTAAAGTACCTCCTAGTTGGAGAGGAATATTGTGCAAAATCTACCTAAACATCAAGAATTCTACCAAACAGTAGAAAACTTACCACTTTTGGTAGAATTCGACCAACTGTGGCAACCGTGATAGAAACCCCACATCCATTCGATTTGACTCCTATATGGACGGATCTTCGAATTTTTTTGGTCGCATGCGAGTTGCAATTTCTATCCCATTTGCCTGACATTTTAGAATGTAAGTGGAAATATAGCTCACAACGTTCCCTATAGTAATATAGAAGACTGAAGACTCAATTTCTATGCGAATAGCCCAGAAATTTTATTTATGTATATTATATTGTTGATATCGATAGATATTTTTCCGATAGACCGATACCGATAGGAATTTACTTTTTAAATTTCTGAAAGCCGAATTATTTATAGCAAAGGAATTCTCGATTCAATTCCCGTGACGAGGGAAAAAGACATCCCTTAAATTCGTCTCTGAAAATGAAAATTTTATTTTAAACCCATTACTAACTTCTCCATCTTAATCTATGCCTATGAGCCTTAGAATATTTGTAATTGCATTAGAAATTGCAACCTTAAAGAATTGCATGCAGTTGTAAAACTTTGCATCTAAATTCACACACCAAATGATATAAATGTTTGTTTTTCTTTTCAGGGCTAAATAAAACGTTTGCACATCTTTTTTTTGGTTACAAAAAAGTTAACGAGAACAGCAAATTGTTCGCACAGCTTCTCTGTACAAAATGGATGAAATAAATTTTTTTGGCACTAACAAAGGAAATTGTTTCAATTTTTACACGGCAACCAGGTGGAAAAAATTTGAATTCATTTGTCACCAGATGTGACAAAAGCTGATTGTTTGGGAGGGGAGTCCCTAGAACAAAGCCAGTAAAGTTCTGGCTAGTTGCTCTTGTTTTTTTTTTTTTCAAAACAACCAACCACTCATATATGCCAAAGTCCAACAAGCATTCTCCACCTTATATACCTTGACCATTTTGTTCTTTCGGAAGAAAACAAAAAAAAAAAACAATAAAAAAATGAATTCAATACCAAAAATAACTAGACCATTGAATTTTCAATTGAGTTTATAATTTATTCCATTCTACCGTAAATAGATTCACAGCGTAATTGAATCAATGGCCCTAATTTGCATGACCTGACCATCATAGCTTCAGTTATTGTTGTTGCTGATGTTGTATTATCCTTGTTCGAGTTTATGCTGAATTGACTCTGCAATGGTCCTAGAGGTCCGTCCTACTTACCATATCAATTAAATGCTTACGCTGTTCAAGTGATTTGCGGAACGAATAACAACTTTAGCCCTGATCCAGTTTTATTAATACAACCATGAAGGAAATAAATACTTTGTAAAAAACTATCCTTCAAAATAAAACTTCAATAATACTCAGCAGAGTTTTTTCATTTCATTTCAATTCAATTTAATTTTTATTAAGTCTGTTTTTATTGTTTTGTGTGTGTTTGTGTTGTTTTTCCTTTTTTTTATTTATTTGTTAATTTACCGTAGCAGTTGGTTTCTCTTTTTGTTTTTCGTATAATTTTAAAAATTAATATCACTAACAAGCTTTTTTTCAAAATTTATTTTCAATTTAAACTATAATTTATTCACCCTTTTTTAATATTTGTTTTTGCTTTTGTTGATTTTTATTTTTTTCATATAATATTTTTAAATTTAATTTATTATGCAATAAATACCTTTTTTAAATAGTTTATTCATATATATTGCGTGTTGAAAATTAGATCAATAAATTAACAAAATGGTTTTGTAAATAAATAAAAATAAAACACTTAAAAAAAGGGTTGATATCCTAAATGAGAAGAGTTTCGTCCATACATTAATACAAGAAGTTGGTAAAAGGGAAATGAGTGAAATCCAGAAAATGCAATATACACAAAATTTAATAGTGGGCAATTTTACTAATTTATTTATAGAACATTTTGTAAAATTTTTTATTTTTATAAAAAATTTTGTCAAAAATGTATTTTTATAGAAAATTTTGACAAAATTTTATTTCCATAGGAAATTTTGCCAAAATGTTGTTTCTATAGAAAATTTCGTAAATATTTTATTTCTATAGAAAATTTTGTCAAAATTTTATTTCTATAAAAAATTTTGTCAACATTTTATTCCTATAGAAAATGTTGTCAAAATTTTAGTTCTATAAAAAAATTTGTCAACATTTTATTTCTATAGAAATTTTTATCAAAATTTTATTTCTATAGGAAATTTTGTCAAAATTTTATATCTATAGAAAATTTTGTCAAAATTTTGTTTCTATAGAAAATTTTGTCAAAATGTTATTTCTATAGAAAATTTTGTCAAAATTTTATTTCTATAGAAAATGTTGTCAAAATTGTATTTCTATAGAAAATGTTGTCAAAATTTTATTTCTATAAAAAATTTGTCAACATTTTATTTCTATAGAAATTTTTATCAACATTTTATATCTACAGGAAATTTTGTCAAAATTTTATATCTATAGAATTTGTTGGCAACATTTTAATGAAAATTTTAATTCTATTAAAAATTTGTCAAAATTTTATTTCTATAGAAAATTTTGTCAAAATTTAATTTATATAGAAAATTTCGTAAACATTATATTTTATGTTAGCCTGATACCGAAACAGGCAATTGCCGTCGAAATGCATTATATCTAATTATACAATTATTTTTCGAGCTTTATGGACAGATATAGATTAAGGAACATGGTTATTATAGACATTGAGCCCTTTTATTTTTATAAAAAGTTTTGTCAACACTTTATCCCTATAGAAAATGTTGTCAAAATTTTATTTCTATAGAAAATTTTTCAACATTTTATTTCTATAGAAAATGTTGTCAAAATTTTATTTCTATAAAAAAATTTGTCAACATTTTATTTCTATAGAAAATTTCGTAGACATTTTATTTCTATAGAAAATTTTTGCAAAATTTTATTTCTATAGAAAATTTTGCCAAAACTTTATTTCTACAAAAAAATTGTCAAAATTTTATTTCTATAGAAAATGTTGTCAAAATTTAAGTTCTATAGAAAATTTGGCAAAATTTTATTTGTACAAAAAAATTTGTCAACATTTTATTTCTATAGAAAATGTTGTCAAAATTTTATTTCTGTAAAAAAATTTGTCAACATTTTATTTCTATAGAAAATTTTATCAAAATTTTATTTCTATAGGAAATTTTGTCAAAATTTTATATCTATACATTTTTTGGCCAAATTTTAATCAAAATTTTAGTTGTATTAAAAATTTGTCAAAATTTTATTTCTATAGAAAATTTTGTCAAAATTTTATTTCTATAGAAAATTTTGTCAAAATTTTATTTCTATAGAAAATTTTGCCAAAATGTTGTTTCTATAGAAAATTTCGTAAATATTTTATTTCTATAGAAAATTTAGTAAACATTTTATTTCTATAGAAAATTTTTGCAAAATTTTGTTTCTATAGAAAATTTTGTCAAAATTTTATTTCTATAAAAAATTTGTCAACATTTTATTTCTATAGAAATTTTTATCAACATTTTAAATCTATAGGAAATTTTGTCAAAATTTTATATCTATAGAAAATTTTGTCAAAGTTTTGTTTCTATAGAAAATTTTGTCAAAATGTTATTTCTATAGAAAATTTTGTCAAAATTTTATTTCTATAGAAAATGTTGTCAAAATTGTATTTCTATAGAAAATGTTGTCAAAATTTTATTTCTATAAAAAATTTGTCAACATTTTATTCCTATAGAAATTTTTATCAGCATTTTATATCTACAGGAAATTTTGTCAAAATTTTATATCTATAGAATTTGTTGGCAACATTTTAATGAAAATTTTAATTCTATTAAAAATTTGTCAAAATTTTATTTCTATAGAAAATTTTGTCAAAATTTAATTTATATAGAAAATTTCGTAAACATTATATTTCATGTTAGCCTGATACCGAAACAGCCAATTGACGTCCAAATGCATTATATCTAATTATACAATTATTTTTCGAGCTTATGGACAGATATAGATTAAGGAACATGGTTTTTAGAGCCATTGAGCCATTTTATTTTTATAAAAAGTTTTGTCAACACTTTATCTCTATAGAAAATGTTGTCAAAATTTTATTTCTATAGAAAATGTTGTCAAAATTTTATTTCTATAGAAAATTTATCAACATTTTATTTTTATAGAAAATGTTTTCAAAATTTTATTTCTATAAAAAAATTTGTCAACATTTTATTTCTACAGAATATTTTGCCAAAATTTTATTTCTATAAAAAATTTTGTCAACATTTTATCTCTATAGAAAATGTCAAAATTTTAGTTCTATAGAAAATTTGGCAAAATTTTCTTTCTACAAAAAAATTTGTCAACATTTTATTTCTATAGAAAACGTTGTCAAAATTTTATTTCTATAAAAAAATTTGTCAACATTTTATTTCTATAGAAAATTTTATCAAAATTTTATTTCTATAGGAAATTTTGTCAACATTTTATATCTATAATTTTTTTTTGGCAAAATTTTAATCAAAATTTTAGTTCTATTAAAAATTTGTCAAAATTTTATTTCTATAGAAAATTTTGTAAAAATTTTATTTCTATAGAAAATTTTGACAAAATGTTGTTTCTATAGAAAATTTCGTAAACATTTTATTTCTATAGAAAATTTCGTAAACATCTTATTTCTATAGAAAATGTTTGCAACATTTTATTTCTATAGAAAATTTTGTAAAAATTTTATTTCTATAAAAAATTTTGTCAAAATTTTATCTCTATAGAAAATGTTGTCAAAATTTTATTTCTACAAAAAAAAATTGTCAAATTTTATTTCTATAGAAAATTTTGTCAAAATTTTATTTCTATAGAAAATTTTGTCAAAATTTTATTTCTATAAAAAATCTGTGAAAATTTTAATTCTTTTAAAATTTGTCAAAATTTTCTTTCTATAGAAAAATTTGACAAAATTTTATTTCTATAGAAAATTTTGTCAAAATTTAATTTTTACAGATTTTTACATACTTTTTTTATAGATTTTTATACTTGGCGAGGAAAATTTCGCCAAATGTACCAAAACATAAATAACACAGGGGAACAGTGGTTCTGGTGATTAAGAACTGAATATCGTTTTTAAGTTTATTTGGGATGCTGAATCCAAATCTGCAGTTGTTTTTTTTTTTTCTATCAGCTCGATTTTTCGAGATATAGTTAGTTAAAATATATTTAACTAATTGTTTCTGGCCCAAAACAGTGATTTTTGTCCCATTTTGATTTTTAGGGATTTTTAAAGAACAAAACATTTTTTTTTTTAATTTAATTTTTTTTTTCAAAACTGGAACGATATCTCTAAAACTACTTGGAAAATTGAAAAACAATGTAAAGGGAATATCTTTAGAGATTTTCTGATATTTTTATACCCACCACCATAGAATGGTGATGGGGGTATAATAAGTTTGTCATTCCGTTTGTAACACATCGAAATATCGATTTCCGACTATATAAAGTATATATATTCTTGATCAGGGAGAAATTCTAAGACGATATAACGATATCCGTCTGTCCGTCTGTCTGTCTGTCTGTCTGTCTGTCTGTCTGTCTGTCTGTCTGTCTGCCTGTCTGTCTGTTGTAATCACGCTACAGTCTTCAATAATGAAGCAATCGTGCTGAAATTTTGCACAAACTCGTCTTTTGTCTGCAGGCAGGTCAAGTTCGGAGATGGGCTATATGGGTCCAGGTTTTTATATAGTCCCCATATAAACCGACCTCCCGATTTGGGGTCTTGGGCTTATAGAAATCGTAGTTTTTATCAAATTTGCCTGAAATTTGAAATCTAGACGTATTTTATGACCATAAAGAGGTATGCCAAAAATGGTGAGTATCGGTCCATGTTTTGGTATAGCCCCCATATAGACCGATCTACCGATTTTACTTCTTGGGCTTATAGAAACCGCAGTTTTTATTCAATTTACTTGAAATTGGAAATCTGGAGGTATTGTAGGACCACAAATACGTGTGCCAACAATTGTGAGTATCGGTCCATGTTTTGGTATGGTCCCCATATAAAACGACCTCCCGATTTGAGGTCTTGGGCTTATAGATATCTTAGTTTTTTTCCAATTTGCCTGAAATTTGAAATCTAGAGGTATTTTATGACCATAAAGAGGTGTGCCAAAAATTGTGAGTATCGGTCCATATTTTGGTATAGCCCCCATATAGACCTATCTCCCGATTTTATTTCTTTGGCTTATAGAAACCGCAGTTTTTATTCAATTTACCTGAAATTGGAAATCTAGAGGTAGTGTAGGACCACAAATACGTGTGCCAAAAATTCTGAGTATCGGTCCATGTTTTGGTATGGTCCCCATATAAAACGACATCCCGATTTGGGCATTGGGCTTTAGAAACCGTAGTTTTTATCCAATTTGCCTGAAATTGGAAATCTAGAGGTATTTTAGGACCATAAAGAGGTGTGCCGAAAATGGGGAGTATCGGTCCATATTTTGGTATAGCCCCCATATAGACCGATTTCCCGATTTTACTTCTTGGGCTTCTAGAATCCGAAGTTTTTATCCTATTTGCCTGAAATTGGAAATCTAGAGGTATTTTCGGGTCATAAAGAGGTGTGCCGAAAACGGAGAGTATCGGTCCATATTTTAGTATAGCCCCCATAAGAACGATCTCCCGATTTAACTTCTTGGGTTTCTAGAAACCGTAGTTTTTATCTGATTTGCCTAAAATTGTAAATATTCTGGTATTTTAGGCTCACAAAAACGTGTATCGGATTAAGTTTTTATCGGTCCATTTGATAATGCCTCCATATATACCGACTTCACTTCTTGACGGTGTAGAAGGCGCACTGATCATGAACATTGCTTGAAACTCAATGTAAAATTTCCAGATTTTACTTCCACAGATTTAAGATTTCAAATTAAGACGTTATTTTATAATTTTCTTGCACACTTACAAGAGATGTTAATGACTCCTCTAAAACTCAAACAAAAATGGTTCTTATAAATCCAGAATCTGATATAGTCCTCATAGGTGAAACCTTTAAATTTATCTTCGGGAAGTGTCCTCAAGTCCTCAAGCCCTCCTGAAATTTCAAAGGAACCCCTAATATTTGGTTCATGGTGGTGGGTATTTAAGATTCGGCCCGGCCGAACTTAGTGCTGTATATACTTGTTTTATTCAATATGTTGAATGAAAATTTATTTTTTTTTAATTTAATATGTTTTCAAATTACGAGTATTCCAATATATGTAGCAGATGTGCGTTAATTTTGAACATAACGGTATATCTCGAAAAATTGAGCTGATAGAAAAAAACCAAGTGCAAATTTGCATTTAGCGACCTAAATTACTAAAAATTTGGTATAAATAAATTTCAAATCAACACAAAACAAGTATATACCGTAAATTTTGAAAAAATTTTCCATAGAAATAAAATTTGGCAAAATTTTCTATAGAAATAAAATTTTGACAAAATTTTCTATGGAAATAAAATATTGACAAAATTTTCTATAGAAATAAAATTTTAACAAAATTTTCTATAGAAATAAAACCTTGACAAAATTTTGTATAGTAATAAAATTTTGACAAAAATTTTTATAGAAATATTTTTTTTTTTTTGGGATATATAGCTATAGACCGATATGGACCAAGTTTGGCATGGTTGTTTGCGGCCATATAATAGCGCAATGTACCAAACTTAACAACGTACCAAATTTCAACCGGACCGGGTGAATTTTGCTCTTCCAAGGGCTCCGCAAGCCAAATCTAGGGATCGGTATATATGGGGGCTATATATAATTATGGACCGATGTGAACCAATTTTTGCATTGTTGTTAGAGATCATATGCTGACACCATGTACCCAATTTCAGCTGGATCGGATGAAATTTGCTTCTTAGAGGCTCCGCAAGCCAAATCTAGGGATCAGTATATATGGGGTCTACATATAATTACGGACCGATGTGGACCAATTCTGGCATAGTTGTTAGATACCATATACTAACACCATGTACCAAATTTCAGCCGGATCAAATGAAATTTGCTTCCCTTAGAGGCTCCGCAAGCCAAATCGGGGGATCGGTTTTACGGGGGCTATATATAATTATGGACCGATGTGAACCAATTTTTGCATGGTTGTTAGAGACCATATACTAACATCATGTATCACATTTCAGCCGGATCAAATGAAATTTGCTTTTTTTAGAGGATTTGTAAGCCAAATTTGGGGGTCCGTTTATATGGGGGCTATACGCAAAAGTGGACCGATATGGCCCATTTATAATACCACCCGACCTACATCAATAACAAGTATTTGTGCCAAGTTTCAAGTCGATAGCTTGTTTCGGACGGACGGACGGACATGTTCAGATCGACTCAGAATTTTACCACGACCCAGAATATATATATATATATATATATATATATATATATATATATATATATATATATATATATATATATATATATATATATATATATATATATATATATATATATATATATATATATATATATATATATATATATATATATATATATATATATATATATATATATATATATATATATACTTTATGGGGTCTTAGAGCAATATTTCCATGTGTTACAAACGGAATGACAAAGTTAATAAATATGGTGGAGGGTATAAAAATCGGGAGATCAGTCTATATGGCGGCTATACCAAAACATGGACCGATACGGACCATTTTCAACATATTTGTTCTCAATTTCAGGCAAATCGGATATAAAATACAGTTTCTAGACGCCCAAGAAGCAAAATCGGGAAATCAACCTATATTGGGGTTATACCAGTACACCTCTTTATAGTCCTCAAGTACCTCTAGATTTTGAATTTCCGGCAAATTAGATAAAACCTACGGTTTTTATAAGTCCAAGACCCCAAATCGGGAAGTCGGTTTATATTGGAACTATATCAAAACTTGGACCGATATAGCCCATCTTCGAACTTTATCTGCCTGCAAACAACACACGAATCAGTGCCAAATTTCACGACGATAGCACCATTATTGAAGGTTGTAGCGTGATTACAACAGACAGACAGACGAACAGAGTGACATGCTTATATCGTCTTAGAATTTCCCCCTGATCAAGAATATATATACTTAGTATAGTCGGAAATCGATATTTTGATGTGGTACACATGGAATGACAAACTTATTATACCCCTATCACAATTCTATGATGGTGGGTATAAAAAATTGAAATAAAATTTTTTATACCCACACACACAAAAAATTTCACGAAAATTTTTCCAATTAAAATTTTAATTGAGTTTTAAAAAATATTCAATTAAAAATTTAATTGATTCAACAAATTTTTTAATTGAAACAAAAATCAATCACAAAAATGATAGTATCAATTAATTTTTTAATTGAATCAATTAATTTTTTAATTGACCTTCAATTAATTTTTTAATTGATATTACACATAATTGGATCAATTAATTTCGTGATTGAATCAGAAAAAACTTTTTTTGTGTGCACCTTTGAAACATCAGTTTTGATGATACAAAGTTTAATTAAAGTCGAAATTAAATTTAAAATTGAAACTCGATATTAAAATTTTGTCAATTAATTGTATCTTGACTTTTCAAAAAAAAGTGAAACATGCCAATTTTTTTCACAATATATATTCCAGAATATAAATTAAATTAATTAAACGAATAAAGGTTTTAAGATCTTGTAGAATTTTAAACAAGAACCCTTTTTGGATCCGGAAGTGGTGCAAAATTGGCGCAGAAGCGATGATTTTAACATGGACTTGTCATGGGACGGATGTCCACCATTTCAACAGATGTTGCACTGAATTTGCATCACTTTTTAAGGTGTGATGCGAATCCAGTGATTTGGATGTGAATAAAGAAATATATAAATATTTTCAAAAATTACAATTTTTCTAGAAAAGATTTAGCATTTTTTCGGCAAAATTTAAATAATTTTTACTATTTTATTAATTTTTAATCTGTTTTTAAACCATTTGAAACAATAAAATTTTAAATTTCCCATTAAAAAAAATGAAAAACGCGAGTTATAAAAAATTGACTCAAATGAACTTCCTGTGCAGTTAAAATAAGGAACATCTTTGGGAGGACTTTTTTGGAAGTGCTTTTAAAGTTGTGCTTTAAGAAGAACTTCCAAATTTTTTTTGCTAGGAAGGGGATGGAATTACACAAAATTTTCATATTTAAATAAATATCAAATTAAATTCTTAAACTCCACTTGTATTAATGAAACTAGAAACTCACTCATTCTTTATTTTTAATCATATAATAGGTAAATAAAATAAATTATGTTTTAGATTATTAAGAGATTTTTTTTTATAAATTCATTAATAACTACAGTCCTTTTTTAGCGTTGGAATTTATAAACAAAAAAAAAAAATAAATAAAGCAACAAATAATCGTAAATCTGTTATTAGATCGGGATATTTTGTAGATGTAGTAGTAATAGTAAAGTTGCTTGGTCGTCAATTACAATTTTTAATTTTTTTTGTCTTCATATTTCATTTCATATAATTTCGCTAAATTGGATTTTTGTTTTATTTTCGTTTGTTTTTTTGTGTGGTTGTTGTTTGTATTTTTGAAAATTTAATTTAAGTGTAAAATATTTCTATTGTATTAAATTAATATAGATCTACATAAATACAATTCAGTTGATTATTTGACTAAATGTATTTATGGTCTGTCCGTCTGCCTGTATATTTATGTGTGAGTGTGTATTTGTGTGATTTTTGTTTTTGCATTTGGTTTTTCAGTAAAGTTAATTATTGGCTAATTAAATATGACAATTTATAATTATGATATTAACAAGGCAATGATGTAGTAAATTTTCATACAATTTTAATATAATTTAGTATAAATATATTTTTTTTTGTTAAACTCTCAAAATGATAAATAGTGTTTTAAAGTTATCGCATATATTTATAGTTGTGATTGTTCTTATATACTGTGTTTTTATAGTTTTTGTTTTGTACAAAATTTTAAACTGAAAAATAACAATACACACACACAATGTAATTCCAATAAACCAAAGAAATTTGATTTCAACAAACCAACAAATTTGATATTTCATATTTAAATTTGTAAAAAAAAGATTAAATTACAAAAAACAAGTATGTACGGCCGCAAGTTCGGCCAGGCCGAATCTTATGTACCCACCACCATGGATTGCGTAGAAACTTCTACGAAAGACTGTCATCCACAATCGAATTACTTGGGTTGTGGTATCTTAAAACTTCTTATTCCTGCATGGTTGTTGGATACCATATACTAACATCACGTACCAAATTTCAACCGAATGGGAAGAATTTTGCTCTTCCAAGGGGCTCTGGAGGTCAAATCTGGGGATCGGTTTATATGGGGCCTATATATAATTATGGACCGATATCGACCAATTTTTGCATGGGAGTTTGAGGCCATATATTAACACCACGTACCAAATTTCAACTGAATCAGATGAATTTTGGTCTTCCAAGAGGTTCCGGAGGTCAAATCTGGTGATCGGTTTATATGGGGGCTATATATAATTATGGACCGATGTGGACCAATTTTTGCATGGTTGTTAGAGACCATATACTAACATCACGTACCAAATTTCAGCCGGATCGGATGAAATTTGCTTCTCTTAGAGGCCTCGCAAGCCAAATCGGGGGATCGGTTTATATGGGGGCTATATATAATTATGGACCGATGCGGACCAATTTTTGCATGGTTGTTCAAGACCATATACCAACACCATGTACCAAATTTCAGCCGGATCGGATGAAATTTGCTTCTCTTAGAGGCCTCGCAAGCCAAATCGGGGGATCGGTTTATATGGGGGCTATATATAATTATGGACCGATGTGGACCAATTTTTGCATGGTTCTTAGAGACCATATACTGACACCATGTACCAAATTTCAGCCGGATCGGATGAAATTTGCTTCTCTTAGGGGCCTCGCAAGCCAAATCGGGGGATCGGTTTATACGGGGGCTATATATAATTATGGACCGATGTGGACCAATTTTTGCATGGTTCTTAGAGACCATATACTAACACCATGTACCAAATTTCAGCCGGATCGGATGAAATTTGCTTCTCTTAGGGGCCTCGCAAGCAAAATCGGGGGATCGGTTTATATGGGGGCTATATATAATTATGGACCGATGTGGACCAATTTTTGCATGGTTGTTAGAGACCATATACTAACACCATGTACCAAATTTCAGCCAGATCGGATGAAATTTGCTTCTCTTAGGGGCCTCGCAAGCCAAATCGGGGGATCGGTTTATATGGGGGCTATATATAATTATGGACCGATGTGGACCAATTTTTGCATGGTTGTTAGAGACCATATACTAACACCATGTACTAAATTTCAGCCGGATCGGATGAAATTTGCTTCTCTTATAGGCCTCGCAAGCCAAATTTTGGGGTCCGTTTATATGGGGGCTATACGTAAAAGTGGACCGATATGGCCCATTTGCAATACCATCCGACCTACATCAATAACAACTACTTGTGCCAAGTTTCAAGTCGATAGCTTGTTTCGTTCGGAAGTTAGCGTGATTTCAACAGACGGACGGACGGACGGACGGACGGACGGACGGACGGACGGACGGACATGCTCAGATCGACTCAGAATTTCACCACGACCCAGAATATATATACTTTATGGGGTCTTAGAGCAATATTTCGATGTGTTACAAACGGAATGACAAAGTTAATATACCCCCCATCCTATGGTGGTGGGTATAAAAATGATATGGATGATTAATGTGTATGACATGGAAACAATACGTTTTAGTTTTTTATTTTTTTTTTTTTTTTGGTAAACCGGATTTTATTGTGTATTATTCTGATATGTTTAGACTAGAACCTAATGATTATGAAATATTATGTCTATATTTATTTTATTTGTTATATCCTACACGTAGTAGTTAAATCATAGTTATATGGAAAAATATATCAGTAATATTTTTTTCAATTAAAAACATACTTGTATATTTCAAGTAAAAAACGTTTTTAAAATAAAGTTTTAAAAAACATGTCCTACAATTGAACGATTTTTTTGTTTTGTAGCCAAGATGCAAAAAGACAACAAATTTAAAGACAATTTCATTAAATTTAAAGAATTTCTCTGAATTATTAAAGTCAAGTTGACCTTAGCCCAAACATTTTTTCTTTCATGTTATGATACCCATTTTTAAGTGAAATCATTTAATTATAAGGACAATACGAATTTATTGAAAAATTTATCGACTTTTGGACAAGGAAAAAAACTTTATATTAGAGAAATGCGTTCTCTATGCTAAGCAAATTTTGCATTCGTATTTTAAAGACATAAAATCTTTGACCTCACGACAATATTTTTTTTTCAGTGTACTGAAATTTCAAGAACTGTGGCTTCGACTAGCGCGTAAACAACTATGGATTCAACCTCAAACTCAAAATGTGGGATTTTGGTTTGCTGAGGCTTTCGCCTGAGACTTTTGTCTAATATTCAACCACAGAGATTTCGGATTGCAAATGAGGTTTCAACCTCAAATGAGGATTCAACTTCAAGCTCAAAATTGGGGATTTTGGTTTGCTGAGACTTTCTAATTTTATTTCTTCTTTTCTCAACTATATTGGTCCACTTTTATACCCTGCGCCACACTGTGGAACAGGGTATTATAAGTTAGTACATATGTTTGTAACACCCAGAAGGAGAGGAGATAGACACATGGTGTCTTTGGCAATAATGCTCAGGGTGGATCCCTGAGTCGATATAGCCATGTCCGTCTGTCCGTCCGTCCGTCTGTCCGTCCGTGAACACATTTTTGTGATCAAAGTATAGGTCGCAATTTAAGTCCAAGCGCCTTCAAATTTGGGACATGTTCCTAATTTGGGTCCGTATAGAACCCTATTGATTTCGGAGGAAATCGGTTCAGATTTAGATATAGCACCCATTATATCTTTCGCCCGATATGCACTAATATGGACCCAGCAGCCAGAGTTTTATACAGATTTCCTTGAAATTTTGTACAAACATAACAACAAGTTTAGACAAGTGTGCAAAATTTGATTGAAATCGGTTCAGATTTAGATATAGCTCCCATATATATCTTTCGCCCGATATGGACTAATATGGTCCTAAAAGCCAGAGTTTTGGCCCAATTTGGTTGAAATTTTGCACAGGGAGTGGATTTAGCATTGTAGCTATGCGTGCCAAATTTGGTTGAAATCGATTCAGATTTAGATATAGCGCCCATATATATCTTTCGCCCGATATGGACTAATATGGTTCTAATAGCCAGAGTTTTGGCCCAATTTGGTTGAAATTTTGCACAGGGAGTAGATTTAGCATTGTAGCTATGCGTGCCAAATTTGATTGAAATCGGTTCAGATTTAGATATAGCTCCCATATATATCTTTCGCCCGATATGGACTAATATGGTTCTAATAGCCAGAGTTTTGGCCTAATTTGTTTGAAATTTTGCACTAGGAGTACAATTAGTAGTGTAGTTAAGTGTGCAAAATTTGATTGAAATCGGTTTAGATTTAGATATAGCTCCCATATATATCTTTCGCCCGATATGGACTAATATGGTCCTAGCAGCCAGCGTTTTGGCCTAATTTGTTTGAAATTTTGCACTAGGAGTACAATTAGTAGTGTAGTTAAGTGTGCAAAATTTGATTGAAATCGGTTCAGATTTAGATATAGCTCCCATATATATCTTTCGCTCGATATGGACTAATATGGTCCTAGAAGCCAACGTTTTGGCCTAATTTTGCACACGGAGTAGATTGAGCATTGTAGCTATGCGTGCCAAATTTGATTGAAATCGGTTCAGATTTAGATATATCTCCATATATAGCGTTCGCCCGATTTACACTCATATGAGCACAGAGGCCAATTTTTTTGCTCCGATTTAGTTGAAATTTTGCACAGGGAGTAGATTTAGCATTGTAGCTATGCGTGCCAAAGTTGATTGAAATCGGTTCAGATTTAGATATATCTCCCATATATAGCTTTCGGCCGATTTACATATGACCACATAGGCCAATTTTTTGCTCCGATTTAGTTGAAATTTTGCACAGGGGTAGAATTAGTCTTGTAGCTATGCATGCCAAATTTTGTTGAAAT